>NW_007033778.1:289018-316475 GCF_000164805.1 Carlito syrichta | reverse complement strand
TCAGGCAATCCCACTCACCTCAGCCTCCCAAAGGCGCGGGATTACAGGCTGAGCCACCGAGCCCAGCTGACTTTTTTTTTTTAGTTGGAGTCTCACTCTGTTGCCCAGGCTGGAGTGCAGTGGCACAATCACGGCACTGCAGCCTCCAACTCCTGGTCTCAAGTGATCCTCCCTCTTCAGCCTCCCGAGCTGCTGGGACCACAGGCATGCACCCCCACACTCAGCTATTCATTTGATTTTTTTGTGTGGAGACAGAGCCTCACTTTGTTGCCCAGGCTGGTCTTGAATTCCTGGACTCAAGTGAGCTTCCCACCTTGGCCTCCCAAAGTGCTAAGATTACAGGCATGAGTGTATAACTCTTTATAGAGGAATTCTGTGAGTGAATGAAACATTCCCCACTTGATGAATCCCAAATTCTACACTCAGCAAAGGACTTGGATGGGACAGTCTCAAATAGTCTGGTCATGCCAGTCCCTCTCCTCAGAGCCTTTGGGGACTCCCCATTGCCCTAGGATTAAAAATGCATGCATATGGCCAGGCGTGGTGACTCAACCCTGTGATCCCAGCACTTTGGGAAGCCAAGGTGAAAAGAATGCCTGAGCCCAGGGGTTCAAGCCCAGCCTGAATAACTTGGCAAGACCTCGTCTCTACAATAAGTCAAAATATTAGCCGGGCATGGTAGCATGCACCTGTGGTTCCAGCTACTTGGAAGGCTGAGGTGGAAGGATTGCCTGAGTCCAGCAGGTTGACACAGGGGTGATTGACTCCAACTCAAAAAAAAAAACAAAAAAACATGCGTAACGCTCCACAATTTGGTTTCAACCCATTTTTCCAATGATCGCTAATTGTTACACTAATTCCAATTAAGCAGGAAGATGTTTTGAACTCAGACAGACCTGGCTTCTCCTCTTGCCAGTTATGTGATCTTGGCAAATTGCTTCACATCTCTGAGCCTGAAGCTCCTCATCTATAAAGTAGGGACGATAATGGCTCCCTTACAATGTTGCAGTGGTTACTAAATGAGATAAAATTGAAGAAAACCTGGCACAGCCTCTTGAAATACACTAGACCAGGGGTCAACACACTTTTTTTGTAATTTGAGTGCAATGGATTGAATTTTTGTGTGCCCTCCCTCCACAATCCATATGTAAAAATCCTAACCTCCAGTGTGATGGCATTAAAAGTGAAACCTTCCAGAGGCTATTAGGTCATGAGGGTGGAGCCCTCCCAAATGGGATTAGTGCCCTTATGAAAGAGACCCCAGAGAGCTCTCTCCTCCTCTTCCACCATGTGAGGATGCAACAAGAAGACGGCCGGTGCAACCCAGAGAAAGTCCTTACCAGAACCCAACCCTGCTGGCACCCTGATCTCAGGCTTCCAGCCTCAGAATGGTGAGAAATACATTTCTGTTGCTTATAAGTCCCCCAGTCTATGATACTTTGTAGCAGCCCAAATGGACTCCTTGTCACAAAGACTCAATAGTCCCATCATAGAGTGAAAGTAATCACAGGCAAAATGTAAAGGAATGGGCATGGCTGCTTTCCAATAAAACTTTATTGACAAAAGCAGGTGGTGGGCCAGATTGGGCCTGTGGGCTATAGTTTGCCAACCCCTGCACCAGTCAATAAACATCTCTTATTTCTCTACAACAGCTTATGCCTGAGCCACACAGACTCCCCATGGCTGCCCGCACACAGGCCTGCACTCCCATGCCTCCATACCTCTACTCAAGCAAGTCAGTCATCTCAGAACACCCAGCATGAGCATCTTGTCTCTTTTGTGAAGACCCTGTCTGACTCCCCAGGGCCTGCACCTCCACTGGCAAATGTCTGCACCAGATCATGGTGAGTGATTTACTGTCTGTCCTCCAGAAAGGACAGGGAGCCCCTGTAACCTCTGTCTTCCCAGGAGCCTCGCATCACACTCAGCACTTCCCAGGCAATCAGTACATCTTCATGGGGGAAATCAGCAGATCTGGCACATGCAACACCATGAAAAAAATCTCACAGATGATACTGATGAAAGAAGCCAACCACGGAAGGGTCAAACAGTCCCTCCAGATGGTTTCAGTCATATGATGCTCAGGAGTTTAGGCAAGACTTACCTGTGATGGCAGCAGTCAGAATGAATGGTGCCTCAGGAGGGGAAGGAGGCTAGATGATGGAAAGGAACACAGGAAATCATCCAGGTGCTGAAAAGTTCTGCGTGTGCGTCTCAGCATTAGTTACACAGGTGTCTCAACTGCCAGGACTGTGGCAGTGAAATACCACAAACTAGTGATCTGAGACGACACAGATGTGTGATCTCACAGCTCTAGAAGCTCAAGGTCTGAAATCAAGACACTGGCAAAGACACCCTCACCCCCAATGGCCCTAGGCTCCGGGGGGATTTCTTCCCCACCTCTCTGACTTCCGCTGGTTCCTGGCAACCCTTGGGATTTCTTGTCTTATAAAAGCTTCACTTCTACCTCTGCCTTCATCTTCACATGGCCCTCTCCATGTGTGGGTCCTAACTAATTTCTTCTTTTTAAAAAAAAAAATTGTTTTATTTTTTGAGTTGGAGTCTCACTCGCCCAGTTGTAGTCTCAGTCACCCAGGCTGGAGTGCAGTGGCATGATCACAGCTCATCACAGTTTTGAACTCCTGGGAACCTTCTGCCTCAGCCTCCCAAGTAGCTGGGAGTACAAGCCTGTGCCACCACACCCAGTTCATTTTTTAAATTTTTTTTGTAGAGACGAAGTCTGACTATGTTGCCTAGGCTGGTCTTGAACTCCTGGACTCAAGCAATCCTTCTGCCTCAGCCTTTCAAAGTGCCGGGATTACAGACATCAGCCACGGTGCCCGACCCTAATCCCCTCTTTTTATTGGCTTTTTTTTTTTTCCTAAGGATGTGATTTTCTTTTTTTCTTTTCTTTTTTTTTTTTTTTTTTTTTGAGTTGGAGTCTCACTCGGTCGCCCGGACTGGAGTGCAGTGGCTGCTCCCGGCCACTGCAGCCTCAACCTGCTCGGCTCCAGGGATCCCAAAGGCGCGGGATTACAGGCTGAGCCACCGAGTCCGGCTTAATCCCCTCTTTTTATAAGGACACCAGTCATACTGAGCTAAGTTTAGCCTGCTCTAATTCAGTATGATCTCATCTTAACTAATTATGTCTATAACGATCCTTTTTCTGAATAAGTGGCATGCTGAGGGACTGGGGGTTAGGACTTCAATGTATCTTTTGTAGGGGACACAATTCAACCCACAACAATGAGTATGTTAAAAGGAATCACCAAAATAAACATTTAAGATGGATATGATTTACTGTGTGAATATCATGCCTTGAATTTTTTTAAATGGGAGGGAAAAAACCAATAACCAAGTCCCACCTCTTTTCAGCTTCTGAAGATAGAGCCAGAAATAATACCCTCCCCCAACTTATTCAAGTGATATCATGTAGGGTTTTTTTTTTTTTTTAACTTTTTTCTCTCCCTTATGGCATCAGAAATACACTCCCTCCCCATAAACCTGCCAGGGCTCCTGGGATGTGCCCTTTCCAGAGACTGAGGAGAAGCTGATGGTGATGCACCGTCACTTTCAGAGTGAAGCCACGTTAAATTAGCAGGACCGACCAGCTGCTCACTCCCCACCCCCACGTGCTGCACTTGGCAGACGAGAAGGAATTTTTAAAGACTGATTACACATTCTTTTTTATTGGTGCCATGTTTGTAGTATTTGTTGTCCTCAGCTGGTGCCCCAGTAGGTGATATAAAAGGATGCATGAATTATGTATTCAGCAGCACCACAGCCATCAGAGAACCTCGCCACCAGGACAGGGACGGCATGGCAGGCTGAGAGAATGGATTAGAGGGGTAGAGAAACAGGGATATTCCTGCCTGTTTCCACTGAAAACTGTGGGATCCAGCCAACAGGAAGGTGAGCAGTGGGATCTTACACCACCCTAGAGAAAGCTCCCAACAAGCATGGGAGGGGTTTTCAAATACAGCAAGCCCACATCCAGAAGTATAACCCACCCAAAGGAGAGTCATGGAGGTATGAATAGTGATGGGCCAGGATGTTCATTTCAGCATTGTCATCACTGGTCGGGGGAGGGTGGTGGAAATAACGAACTTCAGAGAGTTTCTCCAGACCTTTCTCAGGGCACAAGCCCTCCAAACCAATGCTGTCTTGTAACACGTCTCTCCCTGACATAGGAGGGACACTCAGGTCTCGAGTGATGACCAAGATGACGTGACTGCAGTGTGGGAGTCTGAATGTAAGAAAATGGGAGAGTTTAATGGACTATTTGGTGACGTGCTGGGGAGAGTTGGAAGCTTGTTTGTCTGTGGGGGTTGAGCTCCCAACCCTGGGTCTTTCCTTCTCTCTTGTCTCCCTCTACAGAACAAAAGAGATGCTTGCTTTTCCGGCCTCCCTTGCAGCTAGGGACAGTCACATGACCCCATTCTGACCAATGAGACATGAAGGAAGGTCTACTGGGAATGCCCTGGAAAAATGAATCTTCCCTCATAAGACCAGTCTCTCTCTGTTTCTCTCTGTGTGTCTCTGTCTCTATCTCTCTCTCTCTCTCTCTCTCTCTCTCTCTCTCGCTCTCGCTCTCTCTGTCTCCCCCCTCCCACTCTTTCTTATATACATACAAGGGGGGACCCAAAAAACCCCAAGATGTATTTATTAAAAACTGTGTATTTATTCTTACATGTTTAAACTTTAGTATCCTTCAAAGTACTCTCTGTCTGACGCAATACACCTATTGAGATGCTTTTCCACTACTTAAAACAGTTTTTGAACTCATCTGTTTTGATGCCTTTTAGTGCTTCTGCTATTTTTTGTTTCACTTCTTCCACATTGGCAAAATATTTCCCTTTGAGGACTTTTTTCAATCAAGGAAACAGAAAAAAGTCACTTGGGCAAGATTGGGTGAATAGGGAGAGTGGGGTATAGGGGTTATGCTGTATTGGGTTTTGGGCCAAAAACTATTGAACATTTAGCACAGTTTGGGCAGGTTTTTCATGTAAATCACCCACCATGAAATGGGCAAACGTGTTCAAAGACTCTCCAAATAAAAATGCACTGAAGCCTTTGGAAGGCTGAAGTGGAAGGATCATCTGAACCCAGCAGATTAAGGCTGCGATGACCATGAGCGTGCCACTGCACTCCAACCTGGGCAACAAGAGTGAGACCCCAACTAAAAAAAATGCACTGAAGCCAAATTCAGCCTCTCACAACAACACTAACTGGTACACCAATGCTGATAGTTTCCTAGAACATTTACCTAGTGGGGAAACCTGTACTATCAGAAACCCGCCATCCAAAAGAGACCCCTAGCCATTTCCACCTTCTTCATTCATGTTTCATGCCCTTGGATGTAGCTTTGTTAAGATTCCCTGCTTGGGTCTCAGCACCATGGCGTAACTGTGAGGGAAAAACCAAGAGAACTACAGCATCCCAGACCAGACACCCCGGAGGTGCTGGACCAACCCCAGAAGCAGCAATCTCCAGGCTCCTGTGTACCATACCACTCCCAAGGCACCCAGAGCTGGGCTCCCTATCGCCTGCAGTTGAGTGCACATTCACTGCTCTGTGGTCTGAACTGTGACTCCCCGACTGCCACATCTATACCCATTCAGCCCCAGCAAAGGAGGGAAGCACTGGCCTTTTGCTTGGAACAAGCGGAAGGGCCAAGAATTCCTGTGTGAACTGAACAGTATCTACCTGGAACCTCAGAATGAGACCTTATTTGGAGATGGGTCATTATAGATGAAATCAGTTAAGGGTGGAGATGAGGTCATATTGGACTAGGTAGGTCCTCAGTCCCATGACTAGTGTCCTCATGAGACAGAAAAGTCCACACAGAGACATTAGGATGAAGGCAGTGTGAAGACAGGGCAGAGGCTGGAGTGACACTGCCACAGCCAAGGAACACCAGGAGCCACCAGGAGCTGGAGGAGGCGGGGGAGGATCTTCCCCTAGAACCTTCGGGGGGATTGCAGCCTGGCCACCCCTTGACTTCAGACTCCTGGCCTCCAGAACTGGGAGGGACGACATCTTTATTGTTTTAAGAACCCAGGTGTGGCAACTGTCATAGCACCCCTGGGAAGCTAAGGCACACCAGTCTGCCCTGTCCTCATGCTTGCTGGAACCCACCTGCAAAACAACTGTGCCTCTCTGAACAGACCCACGTTTGACTCACCCTCCTCTGGGGCCTCTCGGGCTGGGAGGATGACCATCCCCTACATGGCCAGCAAACAATCCCCTCCTGCCTGGTCCAAAGACCATCCCTGTGTCCCCTGCTGGCCCTGGAAGGGGCAGAAGGCAGCGGTGAAGCAAGCGTCCATTCCACTCGAGTCTAGAGAATTGGGGCCTCAGTAGAAGGGTCGCCGCAGAGGAGAAAAAGCAACCTTTCATTGAGCTCCACATTTACAACTAGGAATTGTACTTCCCCACATTCATACAGTTGGAATGCCCATTACGAGGAACGGGCTCAGCCAACCATGGTCTATTAGCAGTGGAAGATTATGCAATAACTGAACAGGAATGGGATGGACTGAGATTTTATTGATGAACACAGTGATCGGTAATGAGATTTTCTTCAAATAATGTGGAAGGTACAAGCAGATAGGGGATCCGGTGAGATAAGTTTGGCCAAGAATTGATCATTGTTGAAGTTGGAGAATTTATTATACTACTCTCCCTGCTCTAAAATATGTTTGAAAGTTTGAGTTTCCTAAATTTGAAGCATCAGTTCTATCCTGGGCATGGTGGCCCACACCTATAATCCCGATGTTTTGGAAGGCCAAGGCCAGAGGTTCACTTGAGCCCAGGAGATTGAGACCAGTCTGGGCAATGTAGCAAGACCTCATCTCCACCAAATAAATAAAAATAAAAATGAGGCTGGGGGCAGTGGCTCATGCCTGCAATCCTAGCACTTTGGGAAGCCAAGGCAGGAGAACCACTTGAAGCTGAAGCTAGAAGTTTGAGACCAGCCTGGGCAACACAGTAAGACCAAAAAAAAAAAAAGTTTTTTTTAATTTCACCAGGTGTGGTGGCACACATCTGTAGTCCCAGCTACTCAGGAGGCTGAGGCAGAAGTATTGCCTGAGCCCAGAAGTTTGAGGCTGCAGTAAGCCATGATTATGCCATTACACTCCAGCCAGCATGACAGAGTAAGACTCCAACCCAAAATAAAATAAAATAAAATGAGTCAGTTCGTGTGTATTGTCTTGAAAAGATGTCTATAATATATTCTAAAGTAAAAGATACAGCAACTTGAGGAATAGCACAGTCATTATAATCCCACTTGTGTGTGTGTGCCTGCATGTGTGTTTTATTTGAATGTAAGTACAGAGAATCCTCTAGACTGAACAGTAAACCAAAAAATGATTCTACAGCTCAACCCATTACTCTCTTGGGTCACCACTTCTTCTCCCTATGGCACTTTTTGTCCTTTCACATTCACAGGACTGTGCATAGTAGTCGCTCAACAAACATTTGCTGAGGGAACGTGTCTGCCCTCACCTCTTCCTATCTTTAAGCCCCGGAACTCTTGGAGTTTATCAGAGGAACAAGCAAGAGTCCAGCCTGAGGAGACTGTGGCGTTCCCCTCATCCCAGGGCAGTTTGTTATTTATTCTTTTTAAATAGAAATTTGGGCCTTTTGGCAGAATCGCCTGTGGGCACAAGTGCAAAATTATGACATGAAGGCAAGTGCAGACAGGATCACAGGCTGGAAATCGATCCACACGAAACCTTGGAGTCCTTCCTCAGGGAAGAAGCATTTAACTGGGACCCAGAGGTCGACTCGCAGGGGCTTCAGTGGCCATCAGGGGTGGCAGGGAGGCCCGTCAGAGAGGAAGGTGGCTTAGCCATGTCTCAGGCAAGGAGCTTCTGGGGCTCACTCTGCAAGCATAGCTTAGATTGTTGTCAAAAGGCTTGTTCACATGCCAGCCAGCCCTGGAAGGGTGTAGGTGGCTCAACGCATTGCAAGACAGTCTCGCCCGAGGCTGGGGTCCTAGCCTTCTTGGCCTGTTGTAAATGTGAACAGAGGCATGGTGAATGCCCCTCTTGGCTAAAAGAATGGGAGGAGGGGAAGAGGGGATCAAAAACTCACCCTCTCCCAACACACCAACTCATCCCTCTGCCATATAAAGCAGAGGTTAATAGGAGGATCACTTGAGGTCAGGAGTTCAAGACCAGCCTGGGCAACATAACTTGAACCCATGCCTACAGAAAATGTTTTTAAATAGCTGTGCCTATAGTCCCAGCTACTCGGAAGACTGAGGCAGAAGGATCACTTCAACTCAAGAGTACAAGCCTGCAGTGAGCCATGATCGCCCTACTGCCCTCTAGCCTGGGCAACAGAGCAAGACCTTGTCTCCAAAATATTTTAAAACCAAGTAGAAGCTAAAAGCTAGGACATCGACTCCAACAGCCCTATTCTTGACTCTTAAGCTTGACTAGAAGGATTCACTTCTCCAAGGTTCAGTTTTCTCACGTCTACAATGGGACTGTTGATGGTTCCTACCAGACAAAGCTGGTGTGAAGATTATATGAGGCAGAGAGCTCAAGGCAGCACATGACGTCCTGGAAGTAGACCCTGAGAAAAGGGTTGGGGACAAGTGGGTTTAGGAGGTAACCCTAAAACACAGTAACAGGAAGCCCATCATATTTGATGTGTGATGAGGAGGTCCCTGCTCTGGACAACTAGGGCTCAGTCCCTCTGTGGAACACAGGGAGGTGGCATAAGCCATGTCTCAGGCAAGGTGCCCCAAGTGAAAACCAGGCCCACAGACAGGACGTGAGGGATTGAAAGAGCACGTGGACATCATCACCTGGGCCACAACAGCCACTTCAAATGTCAACCCATTGGTTCACACCTGTAATCCCAGCACTTTGGGAGGCCGAGGCAGGAGGATTACTTAAGCACAGGAGTTTGAGCAACAGAGCAAGACCTCGTCTCTACAAAAAATATTTTTGCCTGTAATCCCGTGCCTTGGGAGGCTGAGATGAGTGGATTGCCAGAGCCCGCGGGTTCAAGACCCGCCTGGGCAACTTGGTGAGACCTCGTCTCTACAATAAACCAAAAATCAGTCGGGCGTGGTAGCGTACGCCTGTAGTTCCAGCTACTCGGAAGGCTGAGGCGGAAGAAGTGCCAGATCCCAGCAGGTCGAGGCTGTGGTGGCCGGGAGTGCGGTGGCCGGGAGTGCAGTGGCCAGGAGTGGCACCCCAGTCTGGGCGACAGAGTGAGACTCCAACTCAAAAATATATATATATTTTTTTTTAATTAGCCAGGCGTGATGATGCATGTTTGTGGTCCCAGCTATTCACAAGGCTGAAGCAGGAGGATAATTTGAGCCCTGGAGGTCAAGACTGCAGTGAGCTATGATCATGACACTCCACTCCAGCCTGGGGACGCAGTGAGACACCGACTCAAAAAATAAAATAAAATGTCAACCCAGTGGTCCCTGAGAAACACAAGTCCTTTGTCATATAAAATTCAAGAATATTCCATGAGCCAAGCAACCATCCAGAGACAGATGGGATGACCTAGCTGATGGGCAGAAAGAGCCCTCTGAGTCATATCTGCAGCCACAACCCTCCTGTGTCAGTCACCAGGGAGAGATGAGAAAAACACAGGCTCCCAGGTTCAGTCCGAGTTTCTAAGAAAGCAAGTGCCTGCAGGACCCCAGGATCAGCATTTTCACAAGCTCTCCAGGCAACCACATTCTGGGAAACGTGGTTCTGATAAAACCCAAGACAGTGGTGTGGCAGCTCTTCTGGAATGTTGGTGGCTAATAGACACCTTCAGGGGAGGTTGTAGAATGACTTGACTTTAAAACGTGTGTGTGCATGGGAACATACACACGTAACAACCCCGACACTTGGGACACCAACTGTGTTTATTCCGTGAAATAAATGGCCCTGCTCCTCACACACTCAAGTCAGTCCCAGACAAGACTAATTCCCAAGCCCCACCACCACCTCAACCAGCCCCTCCCCCACCAAAAAAAAAAGCCTCTTGAGAACGAGCCAAGGTTAATGAAGCTGGTGGTTATCTGCTGAGTAAGTGCTGGCCGTGCAAGTTAAACTGCCTGAAGGTGGATTCAATTTATGAGTCCAATTTTTCCAGGCGTTCAAAGAAAAATGTGTGCATGAAAAGAGGCCAGAACCGGAGGCCTGGTGAGGAGGAGAAATGGCAGGGTCCACCAGACCAAGCTTGGTCGGGGGGAGCAGCTGGCCCTGCACAAGCCTGTTCCCTCTCAGTGCACTCAGCCCGCTGAGCCAGAGGCAGAGTACCAGGAACCTTCTCCAGATCCTCTGCCACCTTGCAAAAGGCTCTCTGTTTCCAGCCTCTGGGGGAAGGTCGCTGGGGTTCCCACCTCTCCCGTTTAGCTCGATTCCCAGATGGGCAGACAGGTTAGGCTTGAGAAATGTCAGAGCCATGGAATTTCTCTTCTGATGTGCTCAGTGGCATCACAGACCCTTGGAAACCTTGCTTCTCAAAGTGAGGTCCTCGGGCCAGCAGCATCACAACTAACTCAGGAGTTTATTAGGAATAAGGGTTCACAGCTGGGCGTGATGTTCAAGATCAAGAGATCAAGACCAGCCTGGGAAACATCGAGACCCCATCTCTACAAACAGTTAAAAAAAATTAGCCAAGCATCCTGGTACACGCCTATAGTTACTCAGGAAGCTGAGGCAGGAAGATTGCTTGAGCCCAAGAGTTGGAGACTGCAGTGAACTGGGATGGTGCCACTGCTCTCCAACCTGGGTAACAGAGCATAAGAACCTGTCTCTAAAAGAAAAAAAAAAAAGGAGGAATCTCAGGCCCCACCTGACTCAGAATCTGAATTTGAGAAGATCCCTTACACAACATATGTGCACACAAAGTCTGAGGCTGCCACTGTCCTCAGAATAGGACCCAAGTCCTTTCCGTATGGAGAGAAGCCTGCCTTAGAATGGTTAGGGATGGGGGAATTCCAGACCTCAGACCTCTCCGTAACAGTCACTCCTGGTCTCCACGAGGAGACAGTGCTCAGAACTTTTCTTTAGTTTGGATGCGTCTCAATATTAATGGGAATTTGGTCATGTTAATGCTGCCCTAAATAGACAGAATTGAGCTTGCCAAGGGACATGGATGATTTTATGTAGTTTCTTTTTTTTTTTTTTTTTTTTTTTTTTAATTGGAGTAGTCTCACTCAGTCTCTCCCAGGCTGGAGTACAGTGGCATGCTCTTGGTCATTGCAGTCTTGACCTGCTGGGCTCAGGTGATCCTTCCACCTCAGCCTTCCAAGTAGCGGGACTACAGGCATGTGCCACCATGCCCAGCTAATTTTTTTGATTTGTTGTAGAGACAAGGTCTCATCATGTGGCCCAGGCTAGTCACAAACCCGTGGGCTCAGGCAATCCTCTCGACTCTGCCTCCCAAAGTGCTGGGATTATAGGCGTGAGCCACCATGCCCTGCTGATTTCACATCATTTTAAACGGCTCTCATGAGGCATCCAACAGCCAGGTCACAGTCCATACCAGGACTACAGATGTGTCAGGTTTTGCCCTCAACGTGCTTTTAAATTTTTGTTAATTAGTTATTGATATTTAAAAATAAGGATTTTCTACATTTTTAAATATATATATATGTGATTTCTAACTTCAAATGAAAAATCAGGGCTGTGTTCAGTAACTCATGCCTATAATCCCAGCACTTTGGGAGACCAAGGCAGGAGAATCTCCTGAGGTTAGGAGTTTGAGACTAGCCTAGGCAACATAGCAAGACCCCAAAGCAAAAATACAAAATTAATTGGGCATGATGGTGCTCTCATTTCAGCTACTCAGGAGGTTGAGGCAGGAGGATTGCTTGAGCCCAGGTGTTTGAGGCTGCAGTGAACCATGTTCACGCCACTGCACTCCAGCCTTGGATCAGAATACACAGTGCAGCCAGCTAAGCCTCAGTGGTGGCCGTCCCCTGGTAGGGGGTCTGACTTCTCCCGCCTGAAGCCCTCGAATGGATGCCCACCCCCTCTGTCTCGCTCCTACACATCCTTCAGCCTCAACCTAGTCACCACTTCCCCAAGACAGCCTCCCTCTGCCTCTGCCCCCACTAGCGGGTCCTCATCTTTTTCTCAAGTCTTACTCTGTACCTTGAAATTTCCCTTTACATTTTTTTTTAAAGTTATTTAGTGATGGGTTCTCACTATGTTGCCCAGACTTGACTTGAGCTCCTGGGCTCAAGCAATCCTCCTGCCTCAACCTCCCAAGTAGCTGGGACTACAGGTGCGGGGCTTCACATCCAGCTGAAATTGCCTTTGAAAACATCTCTTTGGCCAGGCACAGTGGCCCACTGTGTAATCTTAGCACTTTGTGAGATCAAGGCGGGAGGAATGCTTGATCCCAGGAGTTCAAGACCAGCCCAGGCAACATAACAAGACCTTGCCTCTACAAAACACAAATAAAATAATTAGTCAGGTATGGTGGCATGCACCTGTAGTCCCAGCTACTTGGGAGGCTGAGGTGGAAGGATCACTTGAGCCCAGGAAGTTGAGGCTGCGGTGACCATGATCGTGCGATGGCCACCACCCTGTGTAAACTCTAAGAGGGAAACAACTAATTGTCCACTGTTTTAACTCTGATGCCACAGGTATGGGGTAGGCACTCAAATTCTTGTTGAATAAGTGAATGCATGAATAAATGAACAGAAGGATGAATGGGAGGGAGGGAGGGGGAGGAAAGAGAGGTGAAAACAGCATGTATCACCCCCTTGATATACGAGGAGCAGGCTGTGATAGCAAGAGACACGCGAGGCCGAGCACAGCCCTTGTCTTGACTGTGAGGAGCTACCGGGCACAGCGCATCTTCCCATGGTCAGCGCCGCCCATCTCGAGGCTCCGTCTCCTCCACATTCATCAAAAACGCACAGTGGCCGTGGTCTCTGACGATTTTTGAGGACGCTGAGTTTTCATTCATCTCTCAAGCAGCTGCTGACGTCGGATGAGGACCAGGGCTCCTCTTCATTATGTCCAGATGACTGTCCCTGGGTCCCTGGAGATTTCTCCAACCCCAGGCTGGCCTCATCCATTCCCCTTCTGGAACTGTCTCCACTCTAAGCATCCTCCGTCACCCAGAAACCACTCTATCTCAGTCTCTCATGCTGCCCTCTTCGTTGCCCGAGGAGGGCCCTTCTCCAACACCGACACATAAACAAGTGGTCGCCGTCTCTCTGGAGAGCAGATGCTGGCAGGTGCCGGGAGCAAGATCCCCCCGCAGAACACAGCCTTACTGCTGAGGGCGTGGCCTCCCTGGGTCTTTCCTCCATGCAATCAAGTTGGGAGAGCTGCAGGCATTTGTCATGGGTCCCCCGAAAGGGACCTCAGAGGAACCCTTTGGGCTCATTCTCTGGGAGAGATGTTGTTATGCTCAAGGCTTTGCTGACGGGAACCTGGAGATCTCGGGGTCAGCGGCTTTTGTCTCTGCCAGCTGTAACTCCCACCTCGCTTGTCATCAAGGGTGCCCCATGGCCCCGTAAGCAAGAAGAGAATTTCCCCATGCATGGTCGGTGACTTGGTTCCAGCACATCATGCTGGCCACCCCGCACCTCCTCCTGTGGAGCCAAGACAGCTTTCATTTGTTCCAAAGAGCCTCCAACATCTGGCAGATTCTGACAAAAGAAAAAAAATCACCTTTTGAAACTCGTTTTCTCCCTGGGGTTTATTTTCTTTGAGGTTTGTTTTCCTCTGCCTGCCTGCGGCCTATAGAGCCGTGGAAGAGGCGTCCTGGAGATGTCAACGTTCCTGTGGTTCCCACGACCAATGCTCACCTGCCTCCCTGACCGTGGGAACAGCTGGTGGGAGGGGAAGGGCTCGGAGGTCGCAGGCACCATCTCTGGAAAGAGACAGAGAGTCTACATGAGTGCAGTGGCTCATGCCTGTAATCCCAGCAGTGTGGGAGACGGAGGTGGGAGGATCGCTGGAGGCCAGGAGTTCAAGACTAGCTTGAGCAACATAGTGAGACCGCCATCTCTATTTTTAAAAAAAAGTTAAAATTAGCCAGGTGTTATGGCACATACCTGTAGTCCCAGCTACTAGGGAGGCTGAGGCCGGAGGATCACTTGATCCCAGAAGTTTGAGGTTGCAGTGAGTTAGGATCACTCCAATGCATGTCAGCCTGGGCAACACAGCAAGATTCTGTCAGAAGGAGGAGGAGGAGGAGGCTGTGTCACCTCCCAGTGGATGTCTTAAGAGACTTTGTGTCCCCACAATCCCTTTCGCCTGCAATGGTGACCAAGGAAGCATGTGGCAAGGGGCCTTTCATCAACCTGAATCCCTGAGTAACCACAACTTGTAGACCACTCCACAATGCCCCAACACACACCAGACACATAACATGACCAGGCATAAACTTTGTTGCATGAACCCACAGAGATTTGAGGATTCTTGTTACTGCTGCATAACCCAGATTATCCTGACTGTTAAACTGTCCTAACTGGGGTTTTCTAACAAAAGCAAAGGCATTTTTAAAGCTCATGACATTTACTTATTTGCTTTGGAGTTGGAGTCTCACTCTGTTGCCCAAGCTGGAGGACAGTGGCACAATCACAGCTCACTGCAGCCTCGACCTCGTGGACTCAGGCAATCCTTCCACCTCAGCCTCCCAAATAGCTGGGATTACAGTCTCCCGCCACCACACCCAGTTGATTTTTTTATTTTCTTTCTATGTTGTCCAGGGTGGTCTGGAACTCCTGGGCTCAAGCAATCCTCCCGCCTTTGCCTCCAAAAATGCCGGGATTATATGCGTGAGCCACATCGCCCATCCATGACATTAGAATAACAGCAAGTACCAGTATTATCTGCCATTTGTCAAGTTAACAAACCCAAACAAAGCCAACAGCCATAAGTTAAAAGAAACAAATCATTTGGTTGAAAACAGAACTGTCAAAACAGGCACAATTGACTAATCTAGGGAATGGCAATGAACATCAGGCTAGATACAGGTGTCATCATCATCATGGATTGCCCACCTAATTGTGCATAATGTTGGACTAAGAAAAACACAGTGTGTTTAAGCTCATTGTCTGCAGTTTAGAGAAGTAACGCTCCGTGCATTTCTTCATTCATTCTGGATTTATTTATTGAGCAACTACTGTGAGTCAGGCACTGTGCCGGTTGCTGGCGATTCAATGGTGGACAAGGCAGGCTAGCTCTGCCCATGAGAAGCATATGGGCCATTGAGAGGGAAAAACAATAATTAAGTAGGTCCTCAAAGGGGCCAGCAGGCGGCAAAGTGGAGCACAGTGGGGGCGAGGGTGTCCACTTCACACAGGCGGCAGGAAAGACCCTCTGGGAAGCGGGACCTAAGCCAAGACCTGAAGGTCAGCGAGAGGCTCGTTTGGGAGCAGCAAAGGAAAACATCCCAGGCTAGAGCAGTGAGTGCAAAGGTCCTGTGGCAGAAAAGGCTGCCCAGGGCAGCTGAAGAAGAGTGAGCAAAGCAGCATAGCCAGGATAGAGCCGGAGAGCGGCAGGGATGGCAGAAGGCTCAGACTCAGGGCCTTGATTTTATTCCACGTGCAATGGGAAGCAAAAGCAGGAGGGAGAGTCAGTTTACCCCTTGTGTTCACTGGGGCTGCCAGCTGAGAAATGGATTGCTGGGGATTGAGAGCAGGGGCAGGAAGTCCCGCAAGGAGCAGTCAGGAGGTTGCCGCCATGTCCCTGCTGAGACACGGTGGTGCCCCAGGCTAAGATGGTGACAGTGAGGACAGAGGGAAAGGATAAGCTGAGATAAAGTTTAGAATCACAGGCCTTGCTGATGGCGGGAGAGGGCCAAGGAGGAGTTGGGACAACGCCTGAGTTACTGCCTAGAACAGCAAGGAGGGGGTGGGGCCACGGATGGGGGTGGTGTGGACAGGGCCCGTGAAGACCGGGAAGACCGGGGAAGAAAGAAAAGCTTGGCTTTGGATGTGATAAGGTCGAGCTGTCCATGATTGACATGTGGGAACAGAAAGAAGTTGGGGCCAGTCACGGTGGCTCACGCCTATAATCCCAGCACTTCGGGAGGCCGAGGCAGGAGAATTGCTTGAGCTCAGGAGTTCGAGACCAGCCTAGCAACACAGCAAGACCTCTCCACGACAAAAAATTAGCTAGGCACAATGGTGTGCATCTGTAATCCCAGCCACTCTGGAGGCTGGATCAGGAGGATTGCCTGAGCCCAGAAGGTGGAGACTGCAGTGAGCTGTGCTCGTGACTCTGTACTCCAGCCTGGGGACAGAGTGAGACTTCAACAGAAAAAAGAAAAGGAAAGGAAAGGAAAGAAAGGGGAAAAAAAGAGAGAAAGAGAGGGAGGGAGGGAGAGAGGGAAGGAAGGAGTTGGGTGTGTAAGTCTGGTGTTCAAGGAGAGACCTAAGCTGAAGGAAAACAAAAGCTTAGAACTCCCATCAAGAAAACAGCAGATGGGTGCTCTGAAGAGGGATGGACTTATCTGTTCTGCACTGCTAATTCCATCAAAGATTTCTCATTATTCATGCCTGGCACTCTCATTTCCTTCTTTCGCCTCTCACAGCACAGCCGTAGCCTTAATTACTGACCTTTTCACACTCCTAACACCAGTGATTTCCCCCATCTCAGTTCTCAGGAAGTTCAGCTCACAGAATTATCTCCTTAGAAATTGTTTTCTGCAGCAATGTCTTCCCCCTCTAATCCTTATCAAAAAAGTCAGTGATCTCTGTGCATCAAATATGAAGCGAACACTTGATAGATCGTGCTCTCAGTCTCTTTCCCTCTGGCCCGTGAATTAACAGGTTTACAGTCTTTGCCAAGAAGACTCACCACATTCTCATGAGGCCAGAGTATGCTTCCAAAGGTGCTGATAACTCCTGCTCAAACCGTAGCAGAAGAGCATATGATACCACTACCTCTGCAGAGGGGTGTATCTGCTTCTAGGGGCCACAGAAGACAAGAGATAAACAAATTAACAGGCGTTCAGAAAATAGTGACCACAACGTGGAAGAAAATTAAAGCCATATTTAAAAAAAAAAAAGTTCCGAAAAAACTAGAGATATTCAGGCTGAAGAGAATATTCTGGAGCAGGAATCAGGAAACTATGACCCGCAGGCCAAATCCAATCTACCTGTATGTGTTTTTGTCAATAAAGTTTTATGGGAACACAGCCACACTCATTATTTTACATTTTGTCTATAGCTGCCTTCACATTATGGTAGCAGAGTCAAGTAATTGCTAAAACACTTAGAGTATTTTAAAATACTCGATCACAGGATCACGAGAAATAGTGAGCTGTGTAAAGTTTCCAATTTGGGGTGCAACAGGTAACTGAAATCACCCTCGAGGGTATGATTATGCGGGGTGCACATTCTTTTAAAAAGCCTAAAATATTTGCTATGTGGCCCTTAAAAGAAAAAGCATGCCAACCCAGCTCTGGAAAAGGAAGGGAGGAAGGAACAGAAAGGGACACGTGGTTGCGCTGAAACATCAAAGAGGGATGTTTCAGAAAGAGGGACTCTTTTTTTTCAGCATGGCCCAAGATATCAAGCTAAGAGCACTGGATCAAGAATTCAGCTGCATATAAGGCTGGTCATCCAACAGGCACAGAATCTACACGAGAAGGCTGCCTTGGGGTATGAGGATGATGTCTCTGGAAGTTACCTCCAATGGCAAGTGGACTGAGGTCCCCAGAGGCACGCCTGGTTAGCCAAAGGTTGTGCTAAGGAGGCATGCAACTTGAAGGGGTTTATAAGGCAAGGTGAGGTTCCAGACAAGCCTGTTGCTAGAGAGAGCTGAGAGGAGAAATCATGAAGAGGGGCGTGGGACAGGGGCCTGACCGTTGGGTGACGAACACTCGCAAAGATGGAAACCGGGGGGCCATGCAATAGTATCTCTTTTATATGTCCTCCTGAAATCTTCAGAAAAAGCAATGTTTTGTCACTGCTGCTGGGGTTTACTTGTGGGGATTTAGAGAAAATGTGATGGGTGGCATTTGTCTCAAGGACTAGTTCAAAGACACCTGGGTCCATCCTAGTGTAGCCAACCCTTCTGAGCATGTCACAGACCCTGGAGGCCACTGCGATCTTGCCAACCCTGAGAGTCTATGAGTCACTGAAAGCATGACTTGGCTTACCACCAGCGCTTAGTCCAACACTCAACATAAATCTTGCTGAAGGGAAGCTATACGAACATCTATTTTAGATTTTTCTTTCACTTCAGATCCTTCTTAGGAATTCCTAAGGGCCAATCACTCTGTGGAAAATTCTGGGGGGAAAAATAACTTCTGAGCTTTGGGGCTTCCCTGAGATGGACCAATTCTGTGAAAATTTCATAGACGTTCCCGAAAAGAAGGCCGCTGAGGACAGGAGTCCACTCTGACTTGGCTCCTGAGAGCTCATGGAGCTTCAGCAGGTGGGAGATGCATCCCTGACCTTCTCAAACTCTCGAGAGTGATTTCAGTTATCTGTTGCACCCCCAAATTAGAAGTTTAAACAATTCACTATTTCTCATGAGTCTGTGAGTTCATGGGGCATTTCCTCTGCTGGTTTCATCTGGGCTCCTTTGTGTAGTACCTGCCCCTGGAAGACCAGCAGGGCTGGAAAGTCCAGGGTGGCCTCACACATGTACCTGGCTGTCAGCCAGGGAAACCTAGTTTTCCTCTGTGTGGTCCCTCATGCTCCAGAGCTCCTCTCCCCACGGTCCCTTGGGCTTACTTGGTGCTGGCTTCCAGGAAGGCAAAAATATGGAAGCCATAAGGGTTGTCAAGGCCTAAGACCAGAAGTTGGCAGCCATCATTTCAGCAGCATTTCATTGTTCAAAGCAAATTGTAGGCATCCCAGATTCAAGGACAGAAAAGTAAACTCTACCTTCCCCCTTTTTTTGAGTCAGGATCTTGCTCTGTCACCCAGGCTAGAATGCAGTGACACAATCACAGCTCACTGCAGCCTCAACCTCTTGGGCTCATGCCATTCTTCTGCCTCAGCCTCCCAAGTAGCTGGGACTATAGGTGAACACCACTACACCTATCTAATTTTCTTTCTTTCTTTTCATAGAGACGAGATCTCACCATGTTACCTAGGCTGATCTCAACATCCTGGGAGCAAGCAATCCTCCTGCCTTGGTCTCCCAACGTGCTGGGATTAGTCATGAGCCCCATTCCCAGTCTAAACTCTACCTTTTACTGAAAAGATTGGTGCAATCACCTTGCAAAAGGGCATTTGCAGGATGTTGCACTCATCTTTGGAAACTGCCTACCATGCACATACACATGCATGCATGTACACACAGAGACACACACACATGAGTGCACACACACACACACACACACGCACACCTTTACAGTAACCTTCCCTTGGGGTGCATCTATTTCCAGCTAGAATCTAAACTTGACAGTGTTGGATGGGAGAAAGAAAGTGGAGTGTCCTAAATGCCAACTCTCTTCTTGCTCAACTTCAGTCTCATCATGAGAAGATTCTAACAGGATTTGTGTCACTTGAGAAACATTGCAATTGATCTTTGGAATATAAGAATTTGAATTCATAGCAGCAACCTGAGCAAAAGAAATGTGCATGTGTGGTTTTTCCTTTCTGCTAAATCATGCCAAGAGAACCACAATGAAACTTTATATTGGAATTTTTTTAAAACCTCAATAATTAGCAGGCTTAACAGAATGCATCCCCTAATCCTTTTCTTTCATCACAGACATCTATTGCTTTTTCAACCTGCCATCTCTCCCTGCTATGGAGATTTTCACTTCCTACTTCAGCCATGTGGCTCTGGTGGGGGCTGCCATATTCTTACATGACCCTGCCCCACTGGCCACAGTTGACTGGTCCAGGGATGAGCATATGACCCAAATGAGCCAATCAGAGTTTTTCCCTCGAATTTTTTTTCCCCAAACTGGAACTGGAACAAGATAGTCATTCTCTGTGATGACAAGAACTGTGTAGAGTGAAATATACAGGAGCCTTTGTGGCCGCATTCCTCATCTTATGGAGAATACAAAGCCTGAGTGAGAAGCAACTAAGCCAGTATGCAAATGTGAACACAGAGATGGAGGTGGAGAAAGAGGTCTGGTGGTGTGTCCACCACTGGTTCCCGGAGCCTAGTGGCACCTGTATGGGAAATCATCCCTGAAAAGGCCTACAGCAGATGCTCTGCCTAGAGCTCCCACCTAGATCATGGCAGATTGTTACATGGCTGCTGCTGTTTTTACTGTGTTTCCAAAATGGAGAGATGTATAGGTGGTCCCTAAAGGAGCCTAACTGATTGGTATGCAATCCCATCCTTGTTTCAGGGCCTGCTTCGCAGGGAGATGGGAGAGAGCTAGACCTAAAACATGGCCCATTTCTCTGTCTACTCTAGTGAGGTGAGTTTCTGTCCCTTGCAACCAAGAGTATGCAATTGGTATGCTGAATCGCAATGCACCAATTCATTCTAGTACATGCTTCCTACTGCATACACCCAAGATTGTGCTCCTTGAGGACTTCCTCAGAGTCAGGCATGGGGTATGACAGAAAATCCAGATTGCTGATGCCTGAGAGGAGTCCTCAGCCTGTGAGAGCTAGGGAATAAATATGTCAACATCTTTTCCCCTAGGTTGGAACAATTTTGAGTCTATTTTGCATCATCTCCCAGAAGTCCCCATTGGATCTCATCCTGGTGGTTCAGAGTGAAAAATATGCTCACTGAAGCCCCACTGTGTGACTTCCTCCCATTTCTGGAATCACTTTTCCACTCCCCTATTGGTGCTCCTATATAATCACCTCCTAAATAAACCACTTGCAATCCCATCCTTGTTTCAGGGCCTGCTTCGCAGGGAGATGGGAGAGAGCTAGACCTAAAACATGGCCCATTTCTCTGTCTACTCTAGTGAGGTGAGTTTCTGTCCCTTGCAACCAAGAGTTCTGACTATTATCTCCTTCTGAGATAATGCCTAAAATGTCTTTGGGAATTTCTTCACCTCCATCCCAGTACTCATATCATGAATATGTAGATTTCTAAGCAAAGCTTGGTGTTATTCTTTGATCAACCTTAAGGGTCGCAAAACACACTGTACTTTCATAATGGTCCCCCGTGCCTGATATATCAGCCATTAGAAGAAGGTGAGTGTGACAGATGGCTCTACTGGACTTACAAGGTAGAATCTGATCAGGATGGAGTGGTTGAGAGATGCTTCTAGAATTCTGGACCCTTCAAATCTGCATGGTCAACAGTTGAGTACTAGGACAACTTGAAAAAAAAGGGGCAGGAGGAAATGGACTCTCTCCCCAATACTTCATTCTACACCCCACTCAAAGTGCTCAATAAATATTTGTTAAGTGAATGATGGATGTATTTCTTCCAAATCACAAGTCACCAAAGAGAGACCAAGACACAGCACCATGTTGTGACCATAAACATCACAGTGACCATGATGAATATCATGAACTCTCTGTAGCCGGCCACCTCCATCAACTGAGTACACCCAGTGTTGCACTCTGGGGACTTTTTAGTGCTCGTGGCAGATTGTTGCGTGACTTCTGGCTGTTTTTACTGCGTTTCCGGAATAGAGAGGTGTGTATAGATAGTTCCTCAAGTGGACTAACTGGTTGGTTTGCGATTCTCAAAGTGCCAAATTTAGTAAAGGCATTTAGGTTCCCCTGAGAATGTACACACCAGGACTCAAATTTCTCTCCAGACCAGGGAATGCCCGGCCTCAGATAGTCTTAATGCTGATATCACTTGTCATTCTGCTTCGAGTCTTACTTTCTCAGAGTAGCATATGTTGTTCATTGCCACCAAGGGTATCCAGGGACACAGACTCAAGATAATAATGCTTTATTGTCCCTCAGTCATCTGTCCCTCCCACGTGCTGGAAGGAGTGCCAAGTCCGATTTGTCCTATTACAAAATAGCAACATTGGCATCCTGAAATCAGATAACAAAACTTTCAGTGGCAATTTATCATCCTATCAACAATAACTATCATCTGTTGGGCACTTATCATGACTAGGGACCAATGTAAGTGCTTTACCTACTGCCTTCATCAGAATGGACTGGGTTACACCCCAGTGACAAAGTAATCCCCAAATCTCGGTGACTTAGTGACCAAGGTTGATTCCTCACACTTCATGTCGCCCGTGAGTTGCTGGGTATGGTGTGCTCCACACACCAGTCAAAGACCCAGAATGATGGAGCTTCGACCATCTCCACCCAAGGCTTCTTCCACAGTGACTGCAGCAGGAGATGAGAGAATGGGAGACGTGACTTCCACTCACAGAGCATGGGACACCACTGGCCATGGGCTCATCTAACCTAGGGGTTAGGAAGTGTGGGGGAGCATGTGGTAATCCCACAGGCAGTAAGCATTCCTGCCACCATGCATGACTCCATCTGAACCTCGCAACACCATGAGATAAACAACAGAGGATTAGAGAGTTCTGGGACTTGCCCCAGGGTGTCCAAAAGCCAGTTGCAGAGCTGAGATGTGAACCTTGGCCTGGCAGTCTTCAAACGCTCTCAACCACGGTGCTGCATACTCATCACAAAATGCTGTGCAATTCCCTCCTGCAAAATCACATACTAATTAGCAGGAGAAGCCAAGTTGTACAAATTCAAAATGAACACTCCACCTCCTCACCCCAAAGATTCAACCTAAGCAAATGCCTGGAAAAAATTCCCAGGCAATCTCGGCAAAGGGAAAATAGGGTCATCTCACCTGGGTTTCACATCCACCCACATTAAGACAAAACCCTCCCCAAACCTCACCTGAGCACCTATCACCCCCTGTCATTGGACATCCGTTGGTGACACCTTAACACAATTTATAAGCCTTTCTAAAAGTGCAAAATATACCTGCATATAGATCAAAGATAGGTAAATTTTATTTTATTGTATTGTACTTTATTCTTCTGAGTCGAAGTCTCACTCTGTCGCCCAGGTTGCAGCACAATAGCATGATCACAGCCACTGCAGCCACCACCTGCTGGATTCAGGGGATCCTTCCACCTCAACCTTCCAAGTAGCTGGAACCATAGGCCGCCACACCCAGTTAATTTTTTTATGTATTGTAGAAATGAGGTCTCACCAATTTTCCCAGCTGGTCTTGAAACCCTGGGCTGAGGTAATCCTCTCACCCCTGCCTCCCAAAGTGCTGAAATTACTGGCCATCACCCCCTGCCTAGGGATGACGTTTTGATACATACTGCAACATGGCTGAATCTCAGGAACACTGTGCTCAGTGAAAGAAGGCAAACGCAAATAGTTACATATTGTATGACTTCGTTTACACGAAGTCTCCCCGACCGCAAATCCAGAGGGCCAGAGAGTAGACCCGTGGTTTCCCCAGGGGAGGAGGAAGGGAAGCGGCTGAATGAGTGAGGCTTCCATCTGAGGTGCTGAAAAAGCTCTGAAACCAGGTAATAGTTACAACTGTACAACCTTAAGAACTGAATTGTCTATATCCAAATGTATAAAATGGTAGTATCATACACATCTCACCATAATAATTGTTTAATACTTATGGGGAACTTTCAACTAATAAATTCCCAGGATTAAAAAAATTAAGCTGAATAGTTTACAGTGCCTGGCCCCCATGGTCACTGGGTTCATTGTGGCTATTTTGATCATCCTAATGAACGGTAATCTGTACACCCTGTGAAAAACAGAAAATACCAAGAAAAGGAAAGCACGCGTCTGGGTCATTCTTCTCAGATCTTCACAATGGTGGAATTAGTATACAACTCCAAAATGTTTCACATGATTTGATTTTTTATTATGGTGAAATATATATAACATAAGATTTACCATTCCAACCCCATTTTCATTTTCTTTTCTTTTCTTCTTTTTTTTTTTTTTTTTGAGATGGGGGCTCACTCTGTGGCCCAGGCTGGAGTGCAGTGGCATGATCATGACTCACCATAGCCTCAACTTCCTGGGCTCAGGTGATCCTCCTGCCTCAACCTCCCAAGTATCTGGGACTACAGGTGCATGCCACCGTGCCTGGCTAATTATTATTTCATTTTTATAGAGACAAGGTCTTGCTATGTTGTCCAGCCTGGTCTCGAACTCCTGGGCTCAAGCAACTCTTTCCCTTGGCCTCCCCTAACTGCTGGGATTATAGGTGTGAACCACTGAGCCTGGCCCATTTTAACCTTTGTCAAGCAAACAATTCAGTGGCATTAAGCACATTCACCATGTGGTGCAACCATCACCACCAACCTCTCCAGAATGTTCTCCTCATGTAAAACGCAGCATCTTGTTATACATCAGGCGTTTCATTCGGCAACAGAGTTATCATTCTGAACTTTGCTCACCAGCAGATAAAACAGGAGAAGCCCAGGTGGGTGCGTGACTGCGTGTGGACACAGGCTGCAATGGGGCTCCGGGCCCTGCAGCTGCTTCTACTGCCGGCCCTACTGGGCAGCCACCCTGTCCCAGGGAGGAAGCAGTTCCACAAGCTGCTGCTGATCTCCTTCGATGGCTTCCGGTGGGACTACGACCAGGATGTGGACACCCCCAACCTGGACCGCCTGGCCCGAGAGGGTGTGAAGGCCCAGTACCTCACGCCACCCTTCGTCACAATGACCTCCCCGTCCCACTTCACCACCATCTCGGGTAAGTGCCACTCGAGGCCCACGGGCAGACGTGACAGTTCCGTGTCCACCACAGCCTGGGGAGGCCAGGCCGCTGGTGCCACCTGGGGTCAGCCCCCAGGAGAAGCACCAGCTTGGGATATACTGGGATGCTCAGGGATACTTCTGCGACCCCACTGGCCACAGAGCCCCAAGTTCCAACCTGCAGACAGCATGGGGACCAGGGCTGCAGCCTCCTTTGGGTCTCCCTGCACCCCAGACCCATCCCCACCCTTTCCAAGCATCTTACGCAGGGACCAGTGATCTTTTGTAAAAGTAAATAATTAACCCAGCACAGTGGCTCATGCTTGTAATCCCAGCACTTTGGGAGGCCGAGGAGGGAGGATCACTTGATTCCAAGAGTTCAAAACCAGCCTGGGCAACATAGTGAGACTCTGTTTCAACAAAAAGTTATCTGGACATGGTGGCACATGCCTTTACTGCCAGTTACTCAGGAGGCTAAGTCAGGAAGATCCCTTGAATCCAGGAGGTCGAGGCTGGAGTGAGCGGTGATTGCGCCACTGCATTCCAACCTGGTGACAGAGTGTGTCCTGCCAACTCCCTCTGGCCCCAGGGCCTTTATCTATGCTAGTCCCCACAGCGTGCAGTCCAGCAGGGGAGACAAACATTAGAAAACCAATCACACAATGCATCCCACAGCAACTCTGAAGGCGCGAAGGAGGAACAGGAGAAGCTTTGCAGGAGAAGATTGCCGGGGCCAAGGAACTTTACCCTTGAGTGGCAAGGAAGGGCTCTCTGAGGAGTGGACTTTGCTCACCAGCAGAGCTGAAAGGGATCTCAGGGAACCAGAGGAAGGAAGAGCATTCCACGCAGAGGGAGCAGCATACGCAAGCTCTTTGAGACAGAGACATGGTCATTCCAGAATTCTAGCTGTCACTAAAGGGTTTCCAACCTAAAACAGAGGAAGAAAGGAGGCTGCCGGAAAGCAGAGGCCCCCAGTATAAGAATAACAGTAACAACAATAATGAGAGCTCAATGCCCAGCACTGTGTTAGGTGATTCACCTTCTTTGTCTCTCATATGACAATGCAGCAAAGCAGGTGTTTGTCCATTCTACAGATGAGAAAACTAAGGTCCAGAGAGGCTGAATCACTGACCAGTCACTTGGCTAGATAGTAGAGACTGGCCACAAAGAACTAGTCTGCCCGGGCTCTGAGCCCTCCTGCAGTGCCCTTCAAACAGAGAGTGGCGGGCGGATGGCCTGAGCCTCACCCCATCCCAATAGCTACTTCTGGAGGGTACAAGGGGGCTCCATGAGCCCCTGAGATTGTATGTAGATTGCTGGCAACTCTTTCTGGGAAGAAGGTTTGATCACTTTCCTCAGACTCTCAAAAGGTCTTCAAATCAGAAACAAAAATAAAGTTGAACAAACGCCCAGAGGGAGATATACTGAGGCAGATTTTCCTGCATGCAAGCCCTTCGAGAGGCAAGTCATTCGGGAGCTGTTAGTGCCAGGAAGCAGGAACCAAACAGCCCTTTTCTGGAGAATGCAAAAGCCACTTCCCAATGGCACTCGTTTCATAATATGTACAAGTTCTCTCGTGAGCAGAGTCTAGATCGATCCCTGGGCAGAGTCTGAATCGATCCCTGGGCACTGAGATTGTGACGGGTTTTGCATGTGGTCCCAGCCTGGATGTTCACCATCCCAGAAGGTTTTTTTGTTTATTTGTTTGTTTGTTTTTTATCCCCAGAAGGTTTTTGTTGAGAAGATATACACAGTGAGAGGAAATTTTAAAAATTACAAAATCCCCCTCCCCTGCCAATGGGGACCGCAACAGTCACAGCCTCAACTGAGGGCAAGTTGGCAACTTCTGATTTTTTTCAAAAATGCGCAAACTTTCTTATCTGATAAGCCCGCTTGTAGGACTTTGTCCCACAGACAGACTTGCCCCATGGAAAAAGATGCCTTGCAAAGTTGGCCATTGCATTCGTTAGGGGGGAGGGCAGCAAATGAAAACAGAAGCAACCAAGTATCCATCCAGAGGGAAAAGGTTACATAAAATACAGTACATCCATGCAATCGCACGCTATGTACCTTTAAGAGAAATAATGAGGGAGCTCTTTATGTCCTGATACTAAATGATCTCAAAGGAAGCATGATTCAAAGAATATGTATAGCATGAGTGCACACATGCATAGAATATATGTGTGTGTGTGCACGCATGCAGTGCTCACACATGCATGGAGAACCTCTGGATACATAAACAAGACCTTGGTAACACTTAACTCCTCCAACAAGGGACATGAGTGGCCGAGGGGGACTTGGGACCATGGAACCACACACCCCTGTGTGTCTGGCAGATCTCGGGCTGCGTGAATGTTGTTTACAAATGCCGGGCTCGGTGGCTCAGCCTGTAATCCCACGACTTTGGGAGGCTGAGGTGAGTGGCTTGCCTGAGCCCGTGGGTTCGAGACCCGCCTGGGCAACTTGGCGAGACCTCATCTCTACAATAAATCAAAGTCAGTCGGGCATGGTAGCATGCGCCTGTAGTTCCAGCTACTTGGAAGGCTGAGGCGGAAGGATCGCCGGAGCCCAGCAGGTCGAGGCTGCGGTGGCCGGGAGCGGCCACTGCACTCCAGTCTGGACGACAGAGTGAGACTCCAACTCAAAACAAACAAACAAACAAACAAATAACAAAATGTTGCTGCATAGTCGCTTTCATTCACCCGCTGTGGAAACGTGCTTCTTCCTACCTCTTGTTTATAACCAGATATATATGCCCTTTGTCAAGCTGGTAAACATTCACTCTGGTATGAAAACAGGTTTCTTTTCTTTTTTTTTTTTTGAATTGGAGTCTCACTCTGTCGCCCAGAGTAGAGTGCAGCGGCCACTCCCGGCCACCGCAGCC
>NW_007033778.1:254125-288998 GCF_000164805.1 Carlito syrichta | reverse complement strand
ACCTGCTGGGCTCCGGCAATCCTTCCGCCTCAGCCTTCCGAGTAGCCGGAATTACAGGCGAGCGCTACCACGCCCAGCTAATTTTTTATTTATTGCAGAGATGAGGTCTCACCAAGTTGCCCAGGTGGGTCACAAAGAAAACAGGTTTCTAAAACCAGGTGAAGTGGGGACCAAAGTGAGGCCCAAACTTTACCTGTACACTGACCATGTGTATATCTAACCCTGAATTGTACCCCACATCTTGATTTATTGTAGAGATGAGGTCTCGCCAAGTTGTCCAGGCGGGTCTCGAACCCACGGGCTCAGGCAATCCACTCACCTCAGCCTCCCAATGCATGGGATTACAGGCTGAGCCACCAAGCCCAGCTATACCCCACATCTTTAAAATAAAAATTAAAAAAACAAAAACAGATTTCTTCATCTTGGCTCTACGCTATCCACCGTTCCACAGCGTCCCTGTCTTCTATCTACTAGATGCCAGTGGCACCGTGCTTCCATTGCAGCAACCAAAAATGTCTCCAGACATTGCCTAATGGCCACTGGGAGGGCAAATTTACACCCAACTGAGAACCACCTTGAGATAACCACACACAGTGTTGAACTGTCCCTGGCTTAAGAAAACGCTCAGCCGGGACCATGGCCACCACATCCATTGATTCTCCTGACGCTGACGGAAAGTCAGGACAGGTTTCCTCTTTACAGATGAGAAATTCAAGGCTGAGGTCACACAGCTACTGAGAGGCAGGAACGGGATTCAAACTCAGCCCTGAAAGGATTCAGAAACTGGATCGTCCATCCCACCCTCTACCTCGCCCACAAGCCCTCATCTGTCTTCGGTCCTAATTAAGCAATCATCTCAATCCCCTTCGATTTCTCCCCATCCCAGAGCCTCCAGGCAGGGATATATATCACGAATACATTGCTTTAATGAAACAGAGGGCACCGGGGACCCGGCAAAACCACTGGCATCTGTCTTCATGAGCTGGGCTCCAGCCGACCTCTGTCTGACTCCAACGTGGAAAAGAATTATCTGTAATAGAAAAACTAATGGATAGAAATTGGTGCTGCCAGCACTCAAAGACCTCATCATATTCCAGAAGGGTATGCTCGACATCAGCTGTGGTAGAGGGGCACTCTCGGCCCAGCTACTTATTAACTGGAGTTTTTTTGTTTGTTTTTTGAGTCAAGGTCTCACTCTGTTACCCAGGCTGGAGTGCAGAGGCACAATCACGTTTCACCACAGCCTCAACCTCCTGGGCTCAAGCCATCCTCCCACCTCAGCCTCCTGGGTAGCTGGTACTACAGGCATGCACCACCACACCTGGCTAAATTTTTTTATTTTTTGTAGAGATGAGGTATCATTATGTTACTCCGGCTGGTCTCGAGCTCCCAGGCTCAAGCAATCCTCCTGCCTCAACCCCCCAGAATGCTGGGATTGTAGGCATGCGCCACTGTGTCCAGCTGGGTCCAGGCCTTTTAGCAGGGGGCATGGCCACAGTTTCACATCTGGGGCATAGTACCTTGCATAGCTCAACAGTAGCTCAAGAAGCCACATGGCCAGCCCTCCAAGCTTCCTAGACAAAGTCCAGGGGACAGGGGCTGGGTGGCCCCAAGCAGGAGGGAAAGCCAGCAGAGGCCAATCCCCCTAGGCCCAAGGGTTCCTCAGGAGAGCCTGGGCCTCCCTGAGGCAAGCCACCTCCAGAAGGAAGAGCCAATGGGACCCCACCTCGTACCTGTGGAGGCTGTCGGGTGGGGTATCTCAGGCCTCACCCAGGAGGCAGGATCACGTGACCCTTGTCAGCTTTCCCAGCTGCTGACAGAGACAATCTTCCTGGGGAGGATTTGAGAGGTCTCTCCCGTCTCCATTCTCTCATTTGGAGATTGTCGTTCAAGTCCCTAATGGGCAGTGGGGACGGCGGCACACTACACAGCATATGTGTCTTCGAGGTCTTGTCACCTTCCCAGGGCTTGTCCCATGACATGGGTTCAGGTGCCTCCACTCAGAGTCTATCTGTCTCTCACTACTTCCTTTCTCTGGAGCTCAGTCCAGGGAGAAGGGCAAAAAGCCCTCTCTTGGGGATGCTTTTGAAACTTTACTTTCTTTCTCTGACAGCTCAGGGAGTCAGAGGACAGGGGAGACTTTGCTCTTATGCACCTGGTAACCCCTCAACTTTCCCTACACCCCAACTCCTCTGTGGCACCTGAAAGGAGCTAGGCATGTGATGGTCCAGACCAGGCATAGTGGCTCACACCAGTATTCACAGCACTATGGGAGGCTGAGACAGAAGGATCACTTGAGCCCAGGAGTTTGAGACCAGCCTGAGCAATGCAGTGAGATGTCATCTCTACAAAAAAATTTTTTTAATTAGCAAGGTATGGTGGTAAGCTACTTGGGAAGCTAAGACAGAAGGATCACCTGAACCCATGAGGTCGAGGTGGTGGTGAGCCATCGTCGCCCCCTGCACTCTAGCCTGGGCAACAGAGTGAGACCTCAACTCAAAAAAAAAAAAAAAAAACTAGCCAAATGTGGTGGTACACACCTGTAGTCCCAGCTACTGGAAAGGCTGAGGAAGGAGGATCACTTGAGTCCAGGAATTTGAAGCTTCAGTGAGCTATGATCACACCACTGCACTCCAGCCTGAGCAACAGAGCAAAACCATGTCTCTTTGCAAAAACAAAAAACATTGGCTATTACTTCTAAATCTCCCACCCCATCATCTCTCCACTCATAAACATCTTTTCATCCTCATGAAGCAACCGCTCCTCCATATACTTGCTCCAGCACGACCGGCAGGAAAGTAAAAGTAAGGCTTCTATCCAGGGCCATAACTCCCAGCCTCAGGGCAAGGCCAGCTTTGGGGGGACGCCCTCCCTCAAGCTCCCAGGACGAGGGGCCAGGTAAGTCTGCATGTCGGTCCAGCTTCTCATCGGAAGGACCTGCCTTCCTTCCTCCTCCTCACCTGGCTCTGTGTCTCCTACCCATGTACCCCCTCCTACCCATCTATCCTCACCTCCATGGTGTTGGGGAGGTGCTTGGCCACAGTACCTGGAAATTCCTTTAAGTGGAATGACATAATTTGCTCATAGTCAGCCCATAATTTTTTAAAAAGTGGAATGATGTGGGCCGGGTACGGTGGCTCACGCCTGTAACCCTAGCACTTTAGGAGACTGAGGCAAGAGGATTGCTTAAGCCCAGGAGTTCAAGATCAGCCTTGTCTCTACAAAAAATTTTTAAAAATTAGTCAGGCCTGGTGGCACATGCCTGTAGTTCTGGCTACTCTGGAGGCCGAGGCAGAAGGATTACTTGAGCCCAGGAGGTTGAGGCTGCAGTGAGCCATGATCATGCCACTGCATTCCAGCCTGGGTGACCGAGTGAGACCCTGACTTTAAAAAAAAATGGAATGATGTGTCCATGTTCTATGCTGTGTAACAGCACAAACTTAGCAGTTTAAAATGCCCCCCTTATTATCTCTCCGCTTCTGTGGGTCCGGAGTCTGGATGCAGTTTTAGCTGGGTGCTCTGCCGAGGATCTCAAAAGGCCGCAGTCACGGCGCCCGCAGAGGTGGGACTTTCATCTGAGGCCCAGAGCCCTCTTCCGAGCTCATGTGGTCATTGGATGAATTCATTTCTGTGTAGCTGTGGAACTCAAGCAACTGACTTTTCAAAACCAGCGGGAGTCTCTCTCCTCCAGACCCACTCAAGATCTCAACTGGTGGGGTCAGGCTCAGGGGGCAGATCAGGGGCTTAGCTATATCTGCAAAATTCCTCTGACTTTTCCATATCCTGTTGGTTAGAAGCAAGCTGCAGGTGCCACCACACGCCGAAGGAGAGGGGACTGCATAAGGCATGTACCCCGGGGCAAGAATCTCAGGGCCATCTTAAAATCCTGCCTTCGGCCTCATACTCAGGCGAGAGTACCATCCTTTTTTTTTTTTTTTAAGGCAACAGGTAACAGAGAATGGTGCCCTCGTTTAGATCTCCCGAAAGCCCCCAGAATTAGGGTCCAATCCATGAGCCCCGGGCCAAGGCAATAGGAGCTCTGAGCGCCGTGAACTCAGGCTCCCTGCCGTAGTACATCATCTCATAAGTGTTAGACCCTTTCTGTTGCTTAAGCAGAAACAATGATGATGATGATTTAGAAAAAAAAGAAGATGAAGCTCAAGTGCAGTAGTTCACACCTGCAACCCCATCACTTTGGGAGGCCAAAGCAGGAAAACTCCTTGAGGCCAGCAGTTCAAAACCAACCTGAGCAAAATAGCGAGAGATCCCATCTCCACAAAAAATTAAAAATTAGCCGGGCATGATGGTGCATACCAGTAGTCCCAGCTACTCAGGAGGCTGAGGTGGGAGGATTGCTCAAGCCCAGAAGGTCGAAGCTGCAGTGAACTATGATTGTACCATTGCACTGCAGCCTGCAAAATGCAGCAAGACCCTGTATCTAAAAAAATTTTAAAAGGAAAAAGAAGAAGAAAGAAAAGAGGAAGATAAACGTTAATTTTAAAGTACTACATGCGTTTAGCACTGAGTGACTTCAAACTAAGAAACGCGTCGTCTCAGTTCTGGAGGCCAGCAGTCTGAAATCTACTCGCCCTCTGAAACATGTAGCAGGGCCCCCCTCACATCTTCTGTCTTCTCATGGTTTGCCAAAACCCTTGACACCCTTGACTGGCCAATGTATGGCTCTAATCCTCCTCCATCCATGCCTCTTCCCTGACTCCTGTGACTCGTGTGTCCCCTTCCTCTTTTGTAAGGACACCAGTCAGAAGTAGGGACCCACCAAGCCCGGCCTGTAATCCCGCGCCTTTGGGAGGCTGAGGTGAGTGGATTGCCTGAGCCCGCGGGTTCAAGACCCGCCTGGGCAGCGAGACCTCATCTCTACAATAAATAAAAAAGTCAGCCGGGTGTGGTAGCGCATGCTTGTAATTCCAGCTACTTGGAAGGCTGAGGCAGAAGGATCGCTGGAGCCCAGCAGGTCGAGGCGGCGGTGGCCAGGAGCGGTCACTGCACTCCAGTCTGGGTGACAGAGTGAGACTCCAACTAAAAAAAAAAAAAAAAAACAGAAGTAGGGACCCAGCCTACTCCCGAGTGGCCTCATCCCAGCCCCTAACATCGGCAGCTGCCCTATTGCTGAATGAGGCCCATTCCAAAGAGTTAGGCTTTGAGACTTCAGCGTATCATCTTTCTGGAGGGGCACAATTCAACCGCTAACAGCAACATGACCCGCAGCTGCTAGCTGCAGGCCTGACTTCATCCAGGGCCTCAAACAGTGTCATCAGAAAAACCCCTCCCCCAATTCCTCCCTCTCATTCCATTTCACTTTCTGAAGAGTGAACACAAAATTCCCAGGATCCCATTGGCCAGCTTGCTTCTCAGATCCCATCACAATGGCCAGGGTGGCGGAAGGATGGTGAGCATCCAGGCTGGGGCCCCATGCCCTGCCAGGTCTGAGCAGAGAGTGACCTTGTAGACTGAGCATGGAAGCAGGGCTGGCAAGCATTGCAATGTGTCCACCGCTTCCGCCTGGCCCTGATAGTGTGGGGCTAGGGTCTGCAGTCTCGTAACCTGGTACTCACCAAAAAACCCAAACTCCACCCTGGGTTTGCCCGAAGCTCATGGGCTTCCGGTGGATTTGGTGACCACACACTCACACAGCCACCACCCCGCACTATCCTTCCAGCCCCTCGAACTCTTGCAATTCCCCGCAGTTCTTGCCAAGACTAAAGCGATTCTCTGAGGGTAAGGAGCTCATGCTGGTGACTTAAATCACTCAGCTCCCTCTCTCTCCTGAAGCCTGTACTTATGCTCCATCACTGGTAATGACAATGAACATTCAGCAATCTCCGTTTTTATTGCTAAGGGATTGAGGACCCATTAGAATAAGTTATGTCACTGAAGCTACGGAAAGTCCGTCAAGCAAATGGCATGAGGATAGAAAGTCTTGGGGCAGCCACGTGTGTTCTCTTCCTCAGTGAATCAACTGAAAATAGGAAGCTATCCCCGCCATGTTTCACACAGAAGCTATCGATGGTGCCAGCTGTGATCCTGTAACTTGATTTTGTATCCGTCAAATAGATATGCTCAGAGGTGCCAGAGGGATGCCTCGTAGCTAGATGGTGGCCAAGTGCGGTGAAAGTGAGGTCCTCTCCGCTCAGCGTTTTCTCCCTTCTTGGAAGGGCACTCGATGTCATGCTCAGGGCCTCTAGTGGCCAGAAATAGTTTCTCCCATTTCCAGAACCCCCAAGGGCAACCTCAAAGCCAGAGCAACCGCTTGCAGCCGCATAGGCTGTGGGCTGTGCTATTCTGAGGGTGTCATTTTCATAAACACCACATGGGTGGTAGAGCCCAAAGGCTTGCAATTTACGACTTGCACAAATGATAAGTCCTCACATTCTATCCCAAAATCAACCCAAAGGAGGTCAAGTTTCCCATAGATGTTGTCAGCAGCCATGAGTCGCCCCCTCCTTTAGACGATGGGACAAAGGCTGTTGGCCAGCTGTGCCTGGATGATCTTTAAGACTAGACCAGGTCTCTCAGCCTAGGCACTGTTGACACTCAGAGCTGGGTCATGCTTTCGCCTAGGGGCATCCTCTGCATTGCAGAAGATTGAACAGCCTCTCCGGCCTCTAACCCCAGCTGCCAGTAGCACCACCTTCCCCAGTTGTGACAGCCAAAAATGCCTCCAGACATAACCATGCTTTGGGAGGGCAAAATTGCCACCTGGCTGAGAACCCCTGAACTAGAGGCATAACACGCAGATTACCTGGAAATCAGACAGCCTCGAGGCCACACGTGTGGCTCTCTAGCCCGTGACAGAGACAGAGTCTGAAAGAGGAAAGAGAGGGAGGAAGAGAGAAAGGAGATGAGGTTCCCACTGTGAGAGCAACAGGCGCTGGCAGACACTGCTGGAAACCTCCTTAGAAGATGCTGTGACGCCATCGTTCCCACCCTGCCCCCCCGCAGTAACTCTGCTGAAAAGCCCTGGCAATCCATACAGCCCCCAACACAGACACACTGAGCAAAGAAGCCACAGACTGAGACAGATCAGACATCCCTCAGAGATCCGTCATTTGCAAGAGGAAAAGAAATACAGAGGCTTGAAAATAGGCTGGGAAGCCAGGATGTTTCCTATCCTTTCTTTATGAAAATTTCCGATATGCACAAAATGTAGAGAGCATTGCACAACCAGCCCCCCTGGACCCATCACCCAACTGCAAGAATTTGTCAACATTTTGCCAGTCTTATTCCATAGTTCTCACCCTCTTCTTTCCTGCTATTCATTCATTTATTTGAGAATATTTTATTTTGTCTCTTTATTTTTTTTGAGTCGGGATCACCCTCTGTTGCTCAGGCTGGAGGGCAGTGGCATGATCACGACTCATGGCAGCCTTGACCTCCTGGGCTCAGACGATCCTTCTGTCTCAGTCTCCCAAGTATCCGGGATGAGAAGTGCACACCACCACACCTGGGTAATTTCCTTAATTTTTTGTAGAGACAAGGTCACTCTGCTGGGCTCAAGCAATCCTCCCACCTCAGCCTCAAGGGGCTGGGATTATAGGCATAAGCCACCATTCCTGGTCTGAGAATCTTTCAAAGCAAATTCCAGACATCCATAGCATATTAGTGTGTTTCTAACCTACAGATTTTGCCTTGTTTTCTTTTTACATAACCTCCATGCCGCTGCCAATTTTAAAAGAATTTTAAAAGAAGAAGCTAGATTCTTGAGGGTGGAGAAAAGAACTAATGGCCACCTTCGAGGGTCTTCTTCCAGTACTCCTAGAATTTGAGCATGCACACGACCACCTGGGCTTCTTGCTTAAATGCAGATCCAGCCAGGCAGGTGGGGTGAGACCCAACAATGTGCAACTCCAGAGGCTCCCCCGAGGATGCCATGCTGCGGGCCATGGATCACACAAGAGGAGGGGTTGGCCCAAACCCCGCAACCACTGAACACAAAGTCAGGACTGCTCCTCACTCCAAGGCCTTCAGGGAGAGGGGAAGCTGGACACCCCTTGAGAAAGGAGGGTGGGTTTTCATGCCAGTCTCTGGCCTTGGAGAGGAGTAACAGACAGGTCAGCGATGTCTGACGAACTGCATATCCCAGGTCATTGCAGCAAAGCCCCGTAAACTGGGTGGCTTGAAACAACAGAAAGTCTGGAGGCTGGAGGTCCACAACCAAGGATCAGCAAGGCTGTGCTCCCTCCAGAGGCTCTAGGGGAGGAACCATTTCTGCCTCTTCCAGCCTTTAGAGGCTGCCAGAATTCCCAGACTTGTGGCTACATCCTTCCAATCAACCTCTGCCTCTGTGGCCACATGGCCTCCTCCTCTTCTGTCTGGATCTTCTCCTCTTCTGCTGCTTATCAGGACACCTGCCTTTGGGTTTAGAGCCGAGAAAATCCAGGATAATCCATGCCCCTCAAATTCTCAATCTAACCACATGGGCAGAGACCCTCTTTCTGAAAGGGCAGCATGTGGATTCCAGAGATGAGGACATGGACCTACCTTGGGGGTGGAGGGGAACTTTCGGCCCACTACACTGGCAAGAGGAAAGTAATGAGGCAAGAAAAGATGCAGAAGAAAGGAAAAACCTTGTCGCTGTGGCAGTGGCCAACAAGGCAGGCTGACGGCAAAACCATGTGCTCAGGCCAGGCACAGTGGCTCACATCTGTAATCCCAGTACTTTGGGAGGCCAGCGTGGAAGGATTACCTGAACCCAGGGGGAATGATTGCCTGAGCCCAGGGGGTCGAGACAAACCTGGGTAACATAGCGAGAGTTTGTCTCCACAAAAAATTAGCCAGGTATGAGACACACACCTGAAGTTTCACTACTCGGGAGGCTGAGGCAGGAGGATAACCCGAGCCCAGGAGGTCAAGGCTGCAGTGAACCATGATTGTGTCACTGCACTCCAGCCTGGACAACACAGTGAGACCCCAACCCCCCAAAAAAAGAAAAGTATGTTTATCAACTCCCCAGTGGCCTCAGGCTGAGAGTAAAACTGTGTGTTCGGAGTCATGGACTTCAGGCGTGGTCATCAACCTCCACCTACTTGCAGAGTGAACACATCAGTTCTGACAGCAGAGTGAGAGGCGAGATGGGAGAGACTGCCTGTTTCCTGTTGGCCTAGTTCCTAAGGAATTGAGTCTCTACCATCGGGTCACTCCCAAGTCTTGTTCAAGGATAAAATGATTTATTGATGGCCATAATTTAACAGCAATACCAACAAGAAGCAGCGTCAGCATCTTTCTTGTGTACTTACCCGGGAAAGGAGTGGCTTAGGGAGACGGGCACCTCAGGGTGATGTTTCCACCACCTAGAAAGGGCTGCTTCATGGAACCTTGTCCTGAGGAGAAGCCTCATTTCTACAGCAAGAGTGTGTGTGTGTGTGTGTGTGTGTGTGTGTGTGTGTGTGTGTGTGTGTGTATTTTTTTTCCCCAAGTCAGAGTCTCATCCTCTTACCCAGACTGGAGTACAATGGTACAATCACAGCGCACCACAGCCTCAACCTCCTGGGCTCAAGTGATCTTCCCACTTCAGCCTCCAGAGTGGCTGGGACCACGCCTGGCTATTGTTTTTAATCTGTTGTAGAGTCGTGGTCTCAAACTCCTGGGCTTAAACAATTCTCAACCTCCCAAAGTGCTGAAATTACCAGCGTGAGCCACCGTGCTTAGGAAGATTTAAACTTTGACAGGTCCACAGAGCTGTCTGTTCTCATTTCAAGCACTTTTGTCATTGCTCCGGAGCTTGTCTATGGGTGGCACTTTGGACATGTAAATTTGGGGTGAGTGTGGTGTTTGACTTCCTGGTGGAAGCCAGTTTTTCACCAATGTCTTGACTAAGGTTCTAAATGAGAAAGTCCGATCAAGATCAAAGTATTGGGTTGATTGAAGGTGGGTGACTGACTTGATTTGGTGGCTACTGTCATAGTAGCTGACTCATGAGTCATTTTCTTCTTTTGAGAAATGTGAACTTGAGGGAACACTGGACCTCACAAATCTCAAGGTAAATGGAGATATGATTATAGCCTATGCAGTGAGTTCAAGGGAATTTGAATGCACATAGTAAGACCACAAATTATTGTTAAACAAATGAATGTGTGAATGTGTATCTATAAGCAAATGGACTATCTGGAAATATAGGCTGTTCCATCTAAAAATTAATAGAGAAACTCAGCAAAAGTTTGGACAGGAAGATGCTCTTCAAAGTATTCTTTTTTTTTTTTTTTTGAGTTGGCGTCTCACTCTGTCACCCAGACTGGAGTGCAGTGGCCGCTCCCGGCCACTGCACCCTTGCCTGCTGGGCTCCGGCGATCCTTCCGCCTCAGCCTTCCAAGTAGCCGGAATTACAGGTGCGTGCTACCGTGCCCGGCTGATTTTTTGATTTATTGTAGAGAAGAGGTCTCGCTGCCCAGGCGGGTCTCGAACCTGCGGGCTCAGGCAATCCACTCACCTCAGCCTCCCAAAGGCGCGGGATTACAGGCTGAGCCACCGAGCCCGGCTGACTTTTTATATTTTTTAATGGTTACATTTTAAGTGGCCATGTAAGTACCTACATAATATTCTCAGTTTTGCCTGTTGGCATGGGGTCCCTAAAATTTACTATCTGACCCTTAAAGAAAAGTTTACTGGCCCTCAATCTAATAGATGATCCTATAACTTGAAGTCACTTTCATTGTTGAATGTGATCATAGTGCCATATAGCTAGTAAGGTTGCCTGTGCCTTTTAGAATTCCAAAATGTTCTATTAAGTAATACGATCAACTAACTTTTATCCTCTAGAAGGGTATCACAAATGAGATACCCTTTAAAACAAAAATGAAAAAAAAATGTAGGTCTCAGGCATTTTGAGAGGGTATGATGTTTTGAAATGGTCTATTGCTAGTTTGCCTCAATCTAAGTGTTGTAGCTTTCGATCAATTCCCCTTAAACTACTTTCCAGTGGAAGCACATGACAGCTGTTGTAATAACCCAGGTTCTGGCTGGACACTGAACACATTAAAGGTAAGTCTGAAATAACTACTTTCCAAAGACTCTCAACCAACTTCTCTTTCCTTAAATGAGAGTCATTTTCAGTATAGCAGGAACAAAGTTTTTCCTATTTTTTTTTTCCTGCCAGTTTGAAGCCAGAACTGAACAGGAATTTCCTTCTAAATTGGAGAGCATCTCTCCAACTATTAGCAGAAGATGGAGTTTAGAACAATGTTATTTAAGTTCAGTAATTGAAAAATCTGTTGATGAGGCAAAACCTGCATTAACATACTCATCATAGTTCTTGGTTGATAAAGGGAAACAAACACCTCCCTAAAAGATTTTTTTTTCTTTTTTTTTCCAAAACAGAAGACGTTCTTTAGCTTTTTAGGGGACTTTACATAAAACAGGATGGAGAAATTTAAAATGACAAGAACCCAGAAGTACTCTAAATTTTTCAGCATTATCCTACATTTAAAATTATTTTTACTACATAAAAATAAAAAAGGAAATCTTAAAGGATTCAACATTTGCTAAATCCAAAATGATGAAGCTCTCTTTGTGACAAAGTTGAGTGTCTCTTGATTCAACACGTGCCAAGCAACTGCTGATTGTCTGATACTTCAGAGACACAAGAACAGAAGAAACAAAATACCTGTAGGCTGCTGTTTATTAATCTGTTTAACAAGTTCAACATTTAGATGCAAGTGGTGACTCTTCATCTCTTTCCTTGATCAGGCTTGAAATCTCTGAGAATCAATTTGTCAGTCACCAAGCATCTTGTCTGCCTCCAAAATACCTGTACTTTGCTACAGATCATCTCTCTAGCTTAACTAGTTTTCTCTCCAAGTCACAGCTCTGCAAACGTTATGCATAGCAGTGCTGTGTTTAATATTTAAATAATGGTTGATGGTTTCCCATTTACAGTAAGATAAACCTATAATCCTCAGGATGATATTAGTGACCCTTTGCAATCTGGTTCCAACTCCCTACCCTTTTCTGGTGTCCTTTTATACTGTATCCTCAACTCTGGAGTCCTCAAGTAGCATATAAATGTGCCATGCCTTTGCCAGAGCTGTTTCTCTCCCCATGATGCCTTCCTTCAACCTCTGCACTCCAGGTGTCCACTCATCCATCAAGGCTCAGTTCAATCAGCACACTGTTGTGTGAGTTTGCTGTTGACACATCTGCTTTACTTCCATCCCAGTCAGCTCTGTCTTTGTAGCTCTGGTGTTATGGTCAGAGTTAACACTCAGCTGCTATCTCTCAACGCCAATAAATCGAGATGCTGGGAACTGACAGAAAGAAGTTTATTTCTGAATTTGGAGTCATGGAGTAGAACCTGGCCCCAGGCATTTCTGGAACTGGTCTGCTCACCACTTAGGTTTCACAGTCTGTTTTTATGAGTTCAGGATTGCTGGTACCTATACATTGACCATGTGACTGACAGAACTCAAGTTATAGTCATATTTTGTCAGTACTAACACTTTTATGGTCCACATTTCCTGGTGCTGGCTACCAAAAGGTAGCTCACAGTGTTATCAGTAACACCAAACTGAAGAGTTGAATAAGCTTGCCATAGAGTAAGGCAATTAACAGAGTCTATTACAAAGTAAAACATTATTCACTGCAACATATTGTTGATTAGTAGTTATAACATGCAAAAAAAGTTACATAAATTACAAGGCTTATGGGCACAAGAGTGCCATATTTCAAAATCTGTGACCATTGATAAAAGGGAGTGAACAGGGATTCATTTCTCCCAGTTGAGTGAGTGCAATTTGCAGGGGGCTAAGGGTTCTTTAAAGTGACTTAACAGGGAGTGTATAGGAGATAAGGAGATATGCTTTCTTTTGCTGATTTTCAGGAATATTATGCCTTTCTTTAAGGGTTGTGGCATATGAATAGACGATAGTGGGTTTCCATATCACTGGTATTATGTACCATGGATTCAGCAGACATTTGCAGGTGCTCAGTATTTATTTGTTAACCTTTATCCCTGAATTTTGTGGACTGGATTACCTCCGTATTTCATTGAATTTAAAGAGCCTGCCATATTCTTTGCTATGAGGGCAGAGCATAAATGTACTTTCTGTAAAAGAAAGAAATTCCATCTTCTTTTTGCTTCTTCAGTCTCAATGTCAATCATGAAAGTGACTAATATCAACTAATATTTACAGAGTACTCATGGATAAGTTAAGCATCATACTAGCAGTACTTGACACATTTAATCTTCCCAATAAGCCTATGAGATGGGAACTGCATTATCCTCATTGTGGTAGATGAAGAAATTAAGGCTTAGAGAGGTGAAATATTTATCCAACATCTTATTTATAGCTAATAAAAAATAGAAGTAGGCTATGCCCTTAGCCTATGCCTCTTAGGCTAGGTTTCAGTAAATCGAGGTCATACAAGTGAACTAGTCACTGCCTTAGCTTCAATAGATGGATGGGTCAACCTTAGAGGGATGGGAGAAGTGGTAAAGATCACCAGTGGCATCTTATGACTCATCAAGGTCTTCTAGGATGTATCCAGAGTGGAGGAGTGAATGAGGTCACAAGATAAGACCTTGCCTTCTGTCTCTAGTCAAATCGCCATCAGCAGGTGGCCTGCACTCAAGCAACCGAATTTCAGACCTCAGGACTTGGAATCCTGCCTTTTGAATGTCCCATTTTATTTTACTTGCTGATAAAACAAAGCAAGTACAATTCCCATAGGGCGGTTCACTATCTGTGTTTCATTTGCAAGGATAATGCAGTATTTTAAAAACAATAAGACAATTTATTTACGTCTACTTCTTCCCCCTCTCAATTTTCACAGCAGCAAGTGATAAAAAAATAGAGAAAATTATTCCAACAAAAATATTTATGAGTAAATAGCTGGCAGAAATGGTGCGGATGCTACTATCTTAATAATTCTGGTCCTGCCCACCAAAACAAAGAAAGAGAATATTTCTGACAGCATGATTGAATTGTATGTAATTACTGCCAATGTTTTAAACATGATGATAATGACAGAAGTATTAGCATTAAATCTTAGCAGTCTAAAAACACTTATTTTCCTAGGAGTGTGAGTACTACCTCTATCTTTCATTTACGACATTGGAAAAAATTCCATCACTTATTATTTTTTTTCCAGGCAGCTTGACCTGATATCATTATCTTCACAGATTTCCTCAGTATGTTTCTTCAGAATGTTGTCTATGTGACAATACTTTAAGGTGGATAATTCTAACTAAATACATAGTTTACTTTGACTTGTAGCCACATCTAGATCCGTTAACTACTTTTTATAGAATGTTCCCCCAAACATTCTTCAGTTTTCCTCTCTGCCATATTGAAAAACTCTTGAATATCTCATAGCAAATAAATGCACATAAATCTAAAAATAAGTCCTTATGTGACACTTACTATGGAAAGAAAGAAAGAAATTCTCTCAGTTTCCTCACACCTGGCCTAAAAATTTGGGCATTATAAAGTTTCAGAAAATCCTTTACCAGCAGAAAATAGAAAATAAATTACATTCACAGTCCTAATATCTTTTATTGTATGTACATTTTCATGAGCAGGCTACCACTTTCCTTAGATTATCTGGGAGATAATATATAATAAGGCAAAGGCAAATTCAAACCAAGATAGAAAAGTACTCAGCTCAAACTTCTTAAGAAGACTAATGATACTTTCATAATGCAAATGTTAAGATTGCTTTTTAAGGGTCTCTTTTGGAAGCTGTTTCCATTAAAAAGAAAAAAAAACCCTGACCATTAGCTACTCTGAGTAGTTGTAAATTGTGGCTGCGTTCACAGAAGTTGGCAGATTTCAGTTGATGAATTTCAGTCTAGCAGCCATGATGATCAACTAAATAAACCATTTATCAAATGTTAGAGACCCTTATCTGATTTTATTTTGTAGTGCAGCCAGACATAGTGTAAAAACATAGACAGAGATAGCAGAAAGGAGGGGCTAAGGATAGCTATAGAAAAGAATAAAACAGTGCCCCCAATGAACCCAATTTCGTTTAGTAGAATATATGGCTCCTATTTTCTCCAAACATTTAAGAAAGAGGCACAGATCCTCATGTCTATCGTATTCATCAGGTGGACCAATACACAATTTTTTAGAGCAGTTCCTGCACAAGGTAAGCATAAAGTGAATAAATTAGATTATCGAATGATTACACAAGAGTAAGACTAAGCTCTCAACTAAAATAAAATAGCTTCTTCTATGTATATATCCACGCTAGAATGTGGATCCTGCAGTGCATTCTGTGTTCTTTACATTTGTTTCTCAGAGGTAGCTATTGATAATTGTTTTACAACCCTTCCCCAGCTTGTTTGATACTAATTAGCTTTTATATTCCAAGTGTTTGCCTAAACCAAGTTAGCCAAATTAGTCCTTTGTGACCTTAAGTTTGTAGAACTTAGGGAACACAGATCATCCATTCACCCACCCACCCACCAGCCACTCAACAAATCTTTACTGCCTATTATTTATCTAGCACCATATTTGGCAATAGGAACACAGAGACAAGACAAAGATGTAAGCTCCCTTTCTACAGGAAGTGTATTACCTGGTAGAATTTCAGAAAAAATAAACTGATGAGCTTGTAATGTAAAATGCACCATGTGTCTAAGGGAAACTTGATGTCTATTAATGCTGAGCTTATAAAATGGAAGGGCAGGAAATGGGCACTTCTCCTGCTCCCACAACTCAGCTGTGAACCTCCTTTTCTTCCTCACATCCTTCCTGACTTTCATCTCTCAACAAATATCTCTTTGAGCATCTCTCCTGCACTAAGGATTGGGAATATGTCGTGGAACAAGCCAGACATAACCCCTTATCAGATGAAGACCACCTGCCTCAGTTGGTCACACGTAAGATATCCTGAAGACTAAGGGGGTGGGCGTGGGTGGGGAAGAAAGAACAACAACCCAAGTGGTAACATATTAAAGATTGTTTCCCAACGCCATACATGACTAACCTCACTTGTAAGCTTAATCACAAATAAGTATAGGAAAGGCAGGGAAGATGAATAGATACGCAGGTTGAAAGAAGATGCTTGGTGCCTGCCACCTCCCCAGATGTCTATGTCATCTCCGACTCTTGAGTAACACTTGAGTAAACACTTCCTGCTGGGATCCTCCTTGGGAGATATACTTATGAAAGAAGATGGAAAACAAAAATAAAAAATTGTCATTGTATCAACTGAGCTCATGTCAACAAGTGGACTTCCAGCAAGCCAAGAGACACATATCTGCTTTGTTCCCTTGTTCAGGTGGGAGCCAGAGGGGTGGGTGAGCAGAGTGCTCCTATGGTCTCAGCAGTCACCACTCTTGACGGAGTCTGATATATTTTCTGACACTTGCCAGATTCAACACATAAACATACTATTTGGATACTGTGAGTGAAAACAGGGTAACACAGCTTAAAATCAATTTGAATCATACCAAAGTCTGTAGGGTCCCAAATGGAATGCTTTCTTGAAAATGAAGGGTATATAACTGTGTATTAAATGTTCCACCCAGTGGGACTTCATCAAGGTGAAAAGCTTTTGCACAACAAAAGACACCATCAAGAGTCAAGAAAGCGGGGAGACAGTCCACAGAATGGGACAAATATTTACCAACTGTGTATCTGACAAAGACCTAACATCCAGGATCTACAAGGAACTCAGATGAGCTGAAAGGAAAAAACAATCAACTCTATTAAAAATGGGCATAGGTACGTCTCAAAAGAAAACATATGAACAGCCAACAGATACATGAAAAAATGTTCAGCCTCACTAACATCAGAGAAACGCAAATCAAAACCACACAGAGATACTACCTAACGCCAATAAGGATGGCCATCAGTAATAAATAAATAAAAAACAAGAGATGCTGGTGTGGATGTGGAGAAAAGGGGATGCTTCTACACTGTTGGTGGGAGTGCAAATTAATCCAACCCCTATGGAAAACAGTGTGGGGTTTTCTAAAGGAACTAGAAACTGATCTTCCATATGATCCTGAAATCCCTCTTCTGGGAATATACCTGGAGGAACACAAATCATTTTACAAAAAAGATACCTGCACACACATGTTTATTGCTGTACTATTTACAATAGCAAAAACATGGAACCAACCCTACTGTTGATAGAAAGTAGATTTGATAAAGAAAATGCAGTACATATACATGATGGAATATTATGTAACCATAAAGAAGGACAAAACCATGGACTTTGCAGCAAATTGGATGAAGGTGGAGACAATCATATTTGTGATCTATCACAGAAACAAAGAACCAAATACTGCATGTTCTCACTCATAAGTGGACCGCAACATTAATCACAGTAGCACAAGGGAGGGCTCGGCAGTTTTGGGACACTGCCAAGGGAAAGGGTGACATGTAACAACACAAAGGGTAGCTGGTCCTGAACCAGGGAAGGCGAGGACCAATTGGAGGCCTAAGCATCACCTGCATGTAGATTACTTATGCACCTAATCCTGACTTATACCCCACATCTTTATAATAAAATTATGTAAAAAAAAAAAAAATAAAGATGCAAATTTCACAATTTGTGACGAAAATAAAAAAAGTTCCTCCCAGCTGGCCCAGAACCACACCTAAGACAGATGTCTTCCCAGAAGGTCTTTGAAAATAAAACATGAAAAAATAACTTCACAATTCTGCAGAAGGAATTCATCATAGCCCATGAATCCTAGGAAAAGTGCTGAGTCACAGTGAGACGAGAGCATTGCAAACCGAGGAAAACACCACTGGACATCTGATGTGCAAGTTCTGTCTCTTCAAAAGCAAGGGCCTCAGAGTCATGCTTTACCCCCTCAGCAAACACATTGGAGAGAAGTTTACCACAGCACTAGTAAAGGCCTGCCTAAATTTAGGGTCATTTCTTTCCTTTGGATTGCACAAATGTTGCCTGGATCAGCACTGAACTCTGGAAACCCTCACAGAAAAGTGACACTCTTCATTCACTTTCATTGATTTTCTAATTTTGGCTGAATTGTATTAATCTTTTTTGGGGGGGAGTGACCTGTTCATGTATCATGACTAGAAATACTTAATTCAATTCCCATAGTTATATGTTTATTGCAATTTAACAAAAGCCCAAATGAAAAGATTATGAGCTAGAAACACATTTGTCACCTAAAATAAACTTTAAAAATGGACCTTCCATAACTTTGGGTTATAAATAGAGACTTATAAAATATTTTCTCTCAGAACAAAGAGAAGCTGAGATGGAAAAATCATTGTGCTTCATCTTTTCCCTGTGAGAAGAATTTGCTAAAACCTTTGGGCAAATTTAAGATGATAGGAAAACTGGTATGTGTGTATGTATATGTGTGTGTGTGTGTGTGTGTGTGTGTGTGTGTGTGTGTGTGTGCATGTGTGTGCACGTATGTGTGTGTGTGTATGTGTGCATGTGCATGCTGGGTGGGGAATAAAGAGAGCATTGGAAAGTCATTACTTGTCTCCAAAGAAGAAAATGTCAGTCATAAAAATAGGGAGAGTTTTAAGGAGAATGGGAGACAAAATGAAGGAAATGGATTTAATATGATTTCCACCTTCTGATTTTTTTAAACTAGAAACAATTACATTTTCCAAATGACAATCACAGTTTCAATGCACATTTCCTTCTCTCCTTCCCTTCAACAATTTTCTATTTCTAGCTACTGTTTCTTACCTTTTGTGTTAAACCTTAGGGTCATTTTCAACTTAATCTTGCCTTTCTTCCTCTATGCCAACAAACATATGACTGGGATTTTTAAGAGTGCTCAAACCATGCTAGGTAGTGGGGATACAAAATGCATATGATCAATCTCTGTTCTGAAGAAATTTATAGTCTAGGCCACTGTTGCCCAATAGAAATGTCTGTGATGATAGAAATGTTCTATGTCTGCACTGTCAGTTACAGTAGCCTCCAGCCACTCGTGACTACTGAGCACTTGAAATGTGGCTAGTGTGATCAAGAAACTTATTTTTACATAATAATGAATATAACTTAAATTTTAAATAACCACATATGACTAGTGGTTACTGTATTAGACTGCTCATGTCTAGAGCAACAAAAGAGAATATTCTTTAGAGACAAATGACAACTTAAAGGGAGTACATGGCAAATGCCAAATGATGGTTGCAGGTAGAGGCAGTCAGAGGTTGGAGGAAAAATAAGACCATGGAAGACTCAGGTAGCTGAGGACGGCATCTTAGAAGAGGTTGATCTAACCCAGAATCTCAGGAGAAGCTATAGCATGTAAAAGCAGAAAAAGAAGAGGAAAAAACATTCCAACCCATAGATTTATTTCATCAAAAATCCTGAGGGGAAAAATGCATGGAGCCTATGAGATAACCCCAACAATGACCATGGAGCAGAAGATGGTGCCCTCAGAAGGTCAAGGGTGAATCTGGGGTGCCATGCCTGTGGAATGATGCCTAGAACAGGAAATTCCAGAATGGAAGCAGATTTGGGGTTGGCAGAGGGGTTGATGGATAGTTGGGAATTCACACATTGGTTCAGGATTGCTGTGTTTGGACAGCCAAGATGGCCTCCAACTTAAGGCAATGTATGGTGAGCTACAGGGTGGATTTGAACTCAGGAGAGGGCAGGGCAGAGGGAGGTTCATAAACAAGGTGGGAGCACATATCCTGTCTAAATAGGACAGCTAACATCAGGATCCATCGGAATGACATATCTCATTCAATGATGGTGCACATGTAGAAACTGAACTCAAAGTTTCCAGAATTTCTGATTTTCAGAAAAATTGAACAAAGAATTAAAAAAAGAAATATTAAAACTAAACTTTTTTTTAATATGGTAACTAATTCCAAAAGCTTTAAAACACCATGGGCAAAACCAAAGAGAAGGCATGTGAACTGACCGTGGTCCATGGGTCACTTTTTTGTGACATGTGTAACCATGGGACATGGGACAAGAGATATGAGATTGTGACATGGGACAAGAAGAGAGATGAGGGAGGAAGGGGTTTGAGGGGAACACAGTAATGACTGCAGTAGAGGGTTGGATAAGAAAGAGAAGTAAGCCAAAGCTGTTGACTCTGTGACAAGGAGAGACACCACGCTCTTGAACAAAGCCACCTCCCTCTGTTCCCCTCTTCCTTCTTCCCTCTTGCTCCCTTCTGGCATTAAAGTAGGGGGCTAGAGGCAGAGCCCCGAATCACAAGGCCTGAAGAACCAGTGTTGGTGAGGAAACAGAAGCATGAGGTTGAATAAATACACACAGTTCCAGGTATTTTGGCTTTTGAGAGCGTGTTTTTTGGGTCACATAATATCCCATTTCCCTTTATAGATTTTCCCCACTCGGCCATGTGTAAACACCTCATTTCCGCCTTAACAATATAAAGCATCATTGACTGAAGTCCCACATCTTCTCTTGAGTGAAAGCCACATTCTATTCTCATAGAAAGAAAATGTATTCCTTTCAGCTCACCTCCCGGTCCAGCAGTGCAGGTGACACAACAGTGACAATGTCTCCTTTCTCAGGATCGATGTAGAACATGTTGGGAGACGGCTTGTCAGGCGTCTGCTGACGGATATTATACCGCAGGAGGGCATTATCGGTGGCTGGGTCGTCTGCATCAAAGGCTGTCATCCGCATCACCGTGGTCCCTACAGGGGCAGGACGGAAAGGCAGAGAATGGTTACCGAGGGGGCAGCAACGGTCAGGACCCCTTCCCCACTGGGCAATTGCAATGGAGGAATGTGCCAATCACTTTTAAGTTTAAAAAGACAAATATTTCCCAAGCTTTGTTATATTCTAACTTTTCTTCCTCTTTTCCCTCCCCTGTCTATCACATGAAAAGACCTGAAATAAAGAAAAAAAAAAACTTGGCTGTTCAGCAGAGTGACTGTCTATTTATTTATTTATTTTACTGATATGCTATTTATTTTTATAAGCTTTCAATCCATGGTAGTTGTGGCTCTGTGACAATGGCCTCCATTTTAAAAGCTCTCACTGAATGTTTTCTACAAGTTGGGAAAGTAGAAGTGCAAAAAGGCATATTCCCTGGTGTGCAGGAGTTCAGAAATTAGTAGAAGAGGTAAGCATATAAAAAGGTAAAAGTAATAAGACATAGCAAGCCCATTGAGAGAGAGCATTATGAATACAGAGAACAATACAGAGAACAATCTCAACCAGTCTTGGGTTTGGAAGCAAGGTTTCTGATGTGGATGCCTAATGGGAGAGTAGATGTGAACTATGTGAGGGAGAAGGGACCTCAGAGGGAAGCACTCCAGTTAAAGGGAACAGTAGCAAATGTGAGTTGAGTACCTGCTATGTAGCAGCCACAGTATTGTAGCAGCCACAGTATTTTAGGCACCTCAGATACAAAATGAGGGTAGCATGGTCAGTCTTGCTCACAGCCAAGAAAGAGGCACACAGACAGGGCCTAATTCTCTAACAAGCATGCAGACTATTTGGTTACATCAAGAATTGATAAGGGTGTCAGATACTGTGTCTTACACAAGGCTGATACATGGAGGGGAACTGGTATAGCCATTTTCAAGAACCACTGGGCAGTAGATAGTAAAAATATTGTGTTAACTTTCTTGGTATCTACTTATGAGAAACACTTGCACCTATCAACAAGGGTTTTGTGCGAGGGAGTCCATGGTAGGATTATCCATCATGGTGAAAAGTTTGGAAACAACCTAGCTGCCCAACAACAAGGAATTTGCTAAAAATAATGCTGTCTTCATATCATGAAATATTCTGAAGTAGTTTACACAAAGGTTATATGCCCTTTAAAATAATATAGTGAGCCGGGCTCGGTGGCTCAGCCTGTAATCCCATGCCTTTGGGAGGCTGAGGTGAGTGGATTCCCTGAGCCCGCGGGTTCGAGACCCGCCTGGGCAGCGAGACCTCATCTCTACAATAAATCAAAAAATCAGCCGGGTGTGGTAGCGCATGCCTGTAATTCCAGCTACTCGGAAGGCTGAGGCGGAAGGATCGCCAGAGCTCAGTAGGTCGAGGCTGCGGTGGCCGGGAGCGGCCACTGCACCCCAGTCTTGGTGACCGAGTGAGACTCCAACTCAAAAAAAGATAATAATAATAATAATATAGTGGGGCCAGGCTCGGTGGCTCAGCCTGCAATCGCAACACTTCGGGAGGCCAAGGTGAGTGGATTGCCTGAGCCCATAGGTTCGAGACCAGCCCAGGCAACTTGGTGAGACCTCGTCTCTACAATAAATCAAAAATTAGCTGGGCATGGCAGCACGTGCCTGTAGTTCCGGTTACTTGGAAGGCTGAGGTGGAAGGATCACCTGAGCCCAGCAGGTCGATGCTGTGTGCTGTGTGCATGACACTGCACTCCAGCCTGGGTGATGGAGTGAGACTCCACCTCAAACATCATATCATCATCATCATCACCATCATCATCATCATCATCATCATCATAAGATAGTAGCAAACTTATGCTTTAGTATAAAGACTTTAGGTAATTGTTTGAGTTGATCTCTGCATTAGCTGGATACAAGGTAATAGTCTCTGGCTACAGGAAGGTGGTTCTTCTGTTTGTTTCCATGATCTGCCTAAAAATCTGTCTGACTTCATGAATATAGAGATCAAGTTTACCACTTCTGAAGAGGAGACCAATTAAGATCCGTTCCTCATTCTATCTCTTTACTGTGGGTGAAGAATCACCATGGAATAAAATAAAACTAATTCCATGTCCAACTATGTATAATTTTCTCCCTTGTGCAAAATTTCACAATTTGCAAGAAATAGTGATATTTTTCTCCCAAAGGAGAACTATTTGGCAGGCTTAGAACTCTTGTCCCCTTGAACTTGGACTTCAAGTTACTCTTTTTAATTAGCAGGCTTCCATAAGATTATATTTAGGATCTCTAGCAAATCTTGAATTTCAGATTTCCAGTGAACTTTAGCTATGGTGTAGAGTAGATTAAGACTCATGTCTATGACTTTTACTCCAAGACCAGCCAGTAAAGGACAAAAGTCTTCTACGTTTAGTCAAGATTCATTTCAGTAAGAAATAACTGTATCTGACTAATTTTGGGGACCAGAAGAAGTCTTTAAAGGTAACCCTCAGAATTCTCATTTTATAGTCACGTTGGCTGTTTTTGTCCCTATAGATTTGCCATAGGACACAGTGACTATCCTGGTGTCTGATTTTTTTTTCCTAGAAATTTCTCTGAAAAATGCAAGGCTTTTGGTGAGAGCAGACTTGCAATCATGATAGTTGGCCTCTGGTCTACATAGATTTTGTAATTCCTTGGAAAGCTCTTGTAATTATTCTTACTCTCTCAGTAGCTAAAAATTTAGAGTAGTTGAAATCTGTGGGAGTGAACCTCTGAGGGCCAAAAAATGTGACATATTTGGGAACAATACTTAAACAGATGAACTAGCTGTAATATAGTTTTGTGAATTTATTGCACTGATGCTGTACCTTGTGGTCTATCTATTCCTATTAAATATTATTTTTCTCCTCTTTAATGTTGCTGTAAACAATGGTGCCCTTTGTAGCATATGTTTGATTTTGTTTTTTAATGTTTCATATGAAAATTACCCTAATTTTACATGTGTTTCCCATTGTAAATAAGCCAGAGCAAAGTTCACTTTTATGGACCTTGTTCTATGCATTTATGTACATAAACTGTACCTATAAAATATATGTATGAAGTATTATGGAATTTTCTGTGTACAAGCAAGTTAACAAAAATGATATATTCTATGACTAGCATTCCTCAACCTGACTTAAAAAAAAAAAAAAAAAAAATATATATGAGCTTTCCATGTTAGAACACATTAGAGCTATACGCCTTCTTATCTGGATTTTTTTGTGTATATATATTCTATGGATTAACTACTTTTACAGCTTTAATCCTGTATTATTTATTCTACTTTGTTTTGTGAAAAGGGGGAAATTTTTAAAAAACTGGAAAAAAGGGTATAGCTCTAATGTGTTCCAACATGGAAAATGCTTCTATATATACATACATTTATTTTTAAAAGTCAGGTTGAAGAATGCTAGTCATAGAATATGTCATTTTTGTTAACTTGCTTTTACACAGAAAATTCCATAATACTTCATACATATATTTTATAGGTACAGTTTATGTACATAAATGCATAGAACAAGGTCCACAAAGGTAAACTTCGCTCTGGTGACAGTGGTTAATGTGGGAGGGCAGAGAGGGGATCAGGATTTGGGATGGTCACCAGGGAAAATGTTGGCTTAACCTACAATGTCTCGGTTATGTATTGCTTTTGCAATTAAAATTTAATTTTAAAACAGCATAAATACCAACACAAACAGAATTACCCACTGGTCTTGACAATTGACAACAGCAATTGTATTGCTTTCGTATTTGGCTTAGGGCAACCTGCCTAATCACAGTGTTTCATTACAGTTTGCTCTTTTCTGAATACAGGGCCTGGCCTTCTGGTTTTGAATCCTTCTGAACTCACCCAGTATGACTTCACTGATAAGAGACCAAAGTAGTAGACATGTAGTTTTTAGCAGGAATAAGTACACAGAGAAGATTCCGAAGTCTAAAGGAAATCTATAATTCATCTAGCCCAGCTACCACTCCAGCATTCCTTTGCTTTATGTTAATAATGCATCTCTAATCATCAAAGTCAGTTTATTTTTTCCCACAATTGGAATCAGATTATTAGCCATTAGGCCTGATTGATCAGGTAAACCAGGGGGATCTGGCCACCCTAAAGGTTAGATCAATTTGTTAAGTGGTCTCAGTTAATTTCACCAATGTTACCATTCAGCCAGATGCTTCCAGGAGCATTTTCTTTCTACCTTGTTTCTCTGTCCTGTGAAATTGTCTCGGGGCAAGCTTCAGGGTGCAGTAAGAACAGAACATCCTCGGCCTATGGCCCCCATTGCCTTTGGAAGGCAGCAGTAAACAATATAGCTCTGTTTCCCACTGAGCCATAGTATGGAATCAGGATTCTCAACCCAGTGTCCAGGCAGCCATTCACAGTCTGTAGAAACTGGTGTGAAACAATGACACCTATTTTCCTTCCTGATCCCGGCAAACTGGCCGACTTGAGAATCTCTCTCAGAAATCAGAAGCAGATTTCAGGTCCTGATCTCACCCAGGGGCATACTGCAGTGAGCTCCGTGTGGCTGAAGGCATAGAAGGAGGCCTCAACCCCATCAATTCCACACCTAACAATCTCAGGTTAAGTATACTTGACCTGGTGCCTTGCACTTGGTTAGTGTCTAATGAATGCTTACTTGATTGGATCTGTGCCCTACTTAATCTGCCTTTAATTGAAGTCATAGAAAGTATAAAAATGAAGTCATCATGGCTTGCAGCTGACAAATGCATTAAAGTGATTAGAGGAAGGAAAAAAAGACCTTTCAGGATGACAGATCTTCAGTTTTTACAGGCACGCACTACCACGCCCAGCTAATTTTTTGCTTTTATTGTAGAGATGAGGTCTTGCTGCCCAGGCGGGTCTCGAACCTGCGGGCTCAGGCAATCCACTCACCTCAGCCTCCCAAAGGCGCGGGATTACAGGCTGAGCCACCGAGCCTGACGATGCTTCTTATTTTAATGAATTGTTATGAAACACGTGAACTTGACTTTAAACCTTGTCTCTGTCTTAACCCAGACATGAATATATAACTGGATTTACTTGGAAGTAAATCCCATCTCTGGAGATTGCATTGTACCTAAGTCATGTAAATAGGGTTGCAGCATCGAAGGAAACCACTTTGGGATAACTCTTCTGGGTTCAAGTACTTAACTCACTGTGTGACCATGGGCATGTTACTTAACGCTCGCTGAGCCTCAGCTTCTCCATTTTCAACATGAGGATATTAAAAACACTTTTCTCTCTGGGCATTGTGAGGTCTGAATGGGATGATCTATTTAAAGAACTCAGTATAGCGCCTGGGACATTAGAGAGGGAGTCCTTTTTATTCTCAAACCCTGTCCCTGTTCCTGGTTCTGAGCCAGTCCTGGCAGTGCAGACAAGGGCCTCAGACAAAGGAGTTTAGAATCAAGTCATACAAAGAATCTGGGACCTGATTAGACAGAATGACCCTCTTTCTCTTGTCCCTTCTTGCCCATTTTGCAGATTTGGGTTTCTACTGTGGTGAGCACAAATTTGTACCACCATGCACACACATGTACACACTCACACACATTTCATAGACTCTACCACTTCTCTGTGTGGTACTAATCTTCCTCCAGGATCAAGGCGCTGTTCTGAACCCAAGCTCAGCTCCGCTCTTGCCAGCCCCTTCCCTGGAGGCTGGATCATGTTTTTCTGACTTTCGCATTCTGCAATGGCTGGATAAACCTCCTAAGCCAGCACCTTCTAAATCAGATCCAAGAAACTCTGCTTGATGGGCTCAGTACAAAGAGATTTGGGAAATACATGGCAAACACAGTGAAACAAAATCTCCCAGAGGACTTTCAGTGCCTTTATTAAGCAAACACATAGTGTCAGTCTCCAAGAGAGGGTAGAATCTGCAGTATTCCCCAAACCTCACTGTTGATGGAACCTCTTCATTTAAAGACCATCTTTATGCCACTGGCCACAGGTTCCTAAATCTGAGCTCTTGGAGGGCACAGATCATTTGGTCTATCTTTGTAAGCCCAGTACCTGGTCTTCTACCAGTCTTCTTTGAGTTGAATTGCATTCTTACCATTTATTGTAGCTTTGCCTCATTCTACACCGAACAGAGCCAACAGTACCTTGTCTAGAGAGAAGACTGAACACCTGGGCAAGTTGCCTGGAGGTTTTTCACAAGCAGGCATGCTGCATGACCACCTCTGAGCTCTTTGTTCAATGCCCCTTGGGAGCCCCTGTTGGGACTGGATTTCATGGTCAAATGCCAACTCCAAACCCAGGACTGACATGCAGCATGTCGGCACCAGTGCAGCTGTTCCTATTGCCCTGGCAGGGAGAAGGCGGTACCTCTCTCCTCGCCTGAGCCCACTCACTGGACTCTGAGAACAACTCATTCATTTCTACCAGCCCAGGCAGTTTCCCATCTCTGCTTGTCTCATGCTTCCCAACGGCAGAGAATTAATAATTGTGTAACAGACACGTGTTGGGACCTCCACATGGTATATTTCTGTCCTTTTCCCCATCACAATATTCTCCTGAGTGTTAAAATAAATGATAACCACCCTGTCACTCCCTGAGCCAGATGAACTAGTCGTGGCTCCTCAAAAAAAAAAAAAAATTCCAGGTTGCTTGTTGAAAGTCTCAAGTCAGGCCATCATTTGCTTTTGTCGAAGGACATGGCCACCAGCCTGACAGGCTGATTAACAAGCCTGATTTCTTCCTCGTGGTCAGGTAGCCCCTGCCTCTTGGCTGCAGCTTTCTGATTAAAGAAAGTGCCGCATGGTGTCTTGACCTTGAAAGCTGGCGTTTGAAGTTTTGCTTCCCTGTGACTTCAAGCACAGGGAGCCCTTGAGGAAGAGAATGCAGATCTGACAGCGAGGGCCTGTTTTCAGCTAGTCTCAAGGATGAGGAGACTCCAAAAGACAGTGACAAAATTATTCTGTTCTTAAAATATCTTTGACTTCATCCCTAAACATTTCCTTTGCCTGATCAAAAAGTGTCAGGCTCCCATAAGCAAATCATGTATTGAGACACAGACATTCAGATCTATATTCGGCACTGGACTTTTCTTTCTTTCTTTTTTGTTTAATTATGGTTTATTCACTATACAACAACAAAAATGGACAAATCATAGTTACAATGCATTGGTTTGGATAAATTTCACAATGTTGAGTAAAAGCAAACTACAAAAATTATATAGAGTATTATTCCATTTACATAAAGTACAAAACAAGTAAAACTACACTGTCTATTTTTGAGAGAGAGAGAGTAAACCATAAAAACAAGCAAGGAAATCGTTATCCCAAATGTTGGGATAACGATTTCCTCTGTTTGAAAATGAGGGGTACAGAGTCACGGATGGTTTACACAACTTTTAGGGTACTAGAATGATTTATTTTGTAACCTAGGGATTAAGGGTTACATAGGTGTTAGTTTTATCATCATTCCTTGAACTATACATATATATTTAATACACTCTTCTGTTATGTTTGATATATTTTATAGTAAAACTTAAAAAAAATTTAAAATGGATACTTGTTCAATTGAGTATTTAAACTAAGATTCACACTTTCTAGACATGGTTTCTACCTTTCCATCTGAATTACCTACTCCTTGGAGTGATAGGTCATATTTTTGTCATCTTCCCAGGAGTAAACGTTTATGCTCTGATGTCCGGCACCAGCAAATACGGTATCTTATGCATCAAGAGGGACCATTTCTAGATTTCATTGACCTCTGACAGCTCCTTTTATTTGTTTTCATATCTCCTTGAAATTGGTTCCTATAATGATTTATTTTTAAATATTATATTTATATTTAAAGGCTTTCTTATTGGTATTTCATAAAGAATCTATGTTGGTTTATCAGATGGTTGTCAACTGGTTAATTTGAAGAACTTATCAGAGTATTTTTAAACTATTAGGAAACTCTCAATCTCCACCCCAAAGCCCAAGGATATTTTGGAAAAATATCCCAAAGCCTCTGGAATGACACATCAATGGTGAGTTAGAAATGGGCCTGTGGACCTTTCTGCTTTTGAGCTAGTTAGGAGAAGCTGGAGGAACTTCAGATTCACATTGTCATCAGGGATTCTGCTTCTTTGCATCTTCTGTACTTTTTTTTCTCTTTCCTTTTTTTTTTTTTTTTAAATTAATCTCAGTGCTAGCTTCAGAGGCACTGGATTTCTGATAGCATAGAGAGGTCAACTGAATGCTTTCCCAGGAGAAGTGTCATATTAAAGTAAGTATGAGCAGAGATGGCAGACATCACACGCAAATGCACTCCTTTGATGTGACAATATGGTGTGGTGTCATTGTAAAACCTTCAACTCATGAGAAGAGGCAATGGGTTCTAATTTCACCCACACAATGATTTCTGTTACTGAATTATCTAAGAGATATGGCTCAAGGGTTATTAAAAGGTGGAGGTGAATGCAGATATCACATTGCATAACTTATTATTGTGTTTACTCTGCATATAAGAAGAAAACCTTTAGACTATGAACACCTCAGTTTGTTCAGTTAGATGAGATGGATGTACAGGGGGGACACCCCAGAAACGGAATTATCTTTTGGAGGGCGGGCCCCGTGTAGTACACTCGGAATTTGTTCCTCTGGATCAAATGGTCAACCGAAGTTTTTATCTGAAGGTTTTGAGAAGGTTGCATCATATTTGTGGAAGAAATGTCCTGAGTTGTCCAAACAAGTGCCTGGTTCTTCCACCGTGACAATGCACCTGCCCACACTGTGCTGAGTTCAGCAGTTTTTTACCAAAAATGGCATGACCCTCTCTATTCACCTGATTTTACCTCAGGTGACTTTTTTTTTTTCCTCTGGATTAAAAAAGTCCTCCTCAAAGAGAAATGTTTTGACAATGTGGGAGGGATGAAACAAAAAATGGCAGTTGCTCTAAAAGACATCCAAATTGATAAGTTCAAAAACTATTTTGAGCAGTGGGAAAAGGATCTGGATAGATGTCTTGCATCAAATGGAGAGTACTTTGAAGGTGACTACATTTAAACATGTAAGGATAAATACACAATTAAAAAAATTAATTCCAGGTTTTTGGGGGGGCTTCCTCTTGTAGAAGTTACTGATATTTTAAATTCTAGCATCTTGGGGGTATATCTAGTTGGAATAATTCTAACTTGAAACTACATTTCCTTTGGGGACTCTTCAGGTTAAAGGGTTTTGGGCATCCTGGTTCCAAATGCCCAAACAGAGAGTTCTCGATGTAGGGTGACCAACCAGCCCAGTTAGCCTAGGATGGAGGGAATTCCAGGACAGTCCTGAGCAAACCAGCTGGTCTCCCTGCAGGCCAAGCTTTGCTTTCAGATGTAGATATGTCTCATGGCCATGACCAGCAAAGCGCAGATGCGAGAACTCTTTCAAATGTAACTCCACACAGCTATTTACTCAACTGATCACACCAAATCTGGAATTGCTTTCTGACCAAGCAGGTGGACACGGCCCAGTTCTAACAGTCCCGAGTAACGAAGAGAGAGTCCTAAGTGCACAAACTCAAAGCAGAATTGTGCTAAGAACCTGGGCTGCCTAGTTTTAAAACTTGGCCTCACCATTTACTAGCCAGGCATCCTTGGGCAGTTAGACTTCAACTTTTCATCAACTCCATGACTCCTCCGTCATGGGTTGTTGTAGGCATTGAATGAATTAATACAGTATTCCTCGAGCTTTTATGTTTCCATTAACACCTCACCCTAAGATCATGTGTAGACATTTTTTCCTACTTGACACCCTGTGCCCCACTACAAAATGTCAATTCTAAAGATAAACTGTATATCTATTTATATATCATAGCCTTTTGCAGGGCACCTGCCACTGTAATATCTAATATAACTCTTCTCCCCTAATCACCAATTTCCTCTTCCTTAGGGATGGTATTGCCCCCATTAAGAATGTATAAATTAATGAATATAAAGTCCAATGTCTAGGTGATGGGAAGCAATCTAGAGATGTAAATGTTATTGCTATTTTTATTGACTGCCACAAATTAGAATGCAGTTCTGGGGGGACCCATTGCTGAGTGCAACGGTAATGAAGGAAAGGACCTGTGGGACCCAACCACTTAGAGTTCAACTCATACCAGTTCTAGGACTCACACTCAAGATCTATAGAAGCAGGACTTAATGAAAATCACATAAGAAAAGGATTCATTTTTTTTTTCCCCTTTAGAATGAACCCAGAAACTTCTGTTGAGTGCATGCATGCAGGCATCACCCTCCTCTGGTCCTGGCAATATTCCCGAATCTACAGCAATTTTAGGGAAATGGTCAAATGATGAGTTGACGAAAGATAGCCAACCAACCTGGTAGGGATCCAGAAGCAGCCAGCATTCTGCAGCGCATGTGTTGCTGAAAAGCGACCCACGTAATGAATCGTAAATAATGTCTCATTTTCCCATTGGCCTACATTTGCATCTCAGCCCTGCTTTATCTTCATTTGAGGAGGTGTCCAGCTGGAAGTCACTCCTCATCATTCAGCTTTACTGTATTTTACTCATCTCCAAAACACTGTGCAGACACGCTGAGTGGGAGAAGGAGCGACTCTGTGTTCTGGGTGTGGAATCTGTTAAAAGAATCCCTGCCTCAGTCCTTGGAAAACAGGGGGAGAGAACTGCAAAGTAGCAGAAGAGATGCTTTTAGTTTGACTTTGGGGAGGAAAAAAGGGGAAAGGCAGGCCTAGGCCTAAAGCAAAGTCCTGGGAGAGTGGGCTTTGTTAGTCTTACTTCTCTTAGGGGTCTTTCTCTCTGTTGCCCAATTATCCAGGGATTGTCATTCACTGGCACAGAGACCATTCCCACATTTTTCATGTGGCTGTGCATTCAGTACAGAAAGTTCTTGATAACATGAATTTTGATGAAGATGTCAGTGACCTTTGGCCTCTCCTCTGAAAGTAGCCCAATCCCGCTGGCCCTGAAGGTGGGACTCTTTGTACCCAGAGTGGGGTCATGGGAGTTAGGCCAGAAGTGAAAAGCTCAAATGCCTACACAGTACCCACACAAGTAATTTACACGAGTAAAGTGTTCTCAAGACAACTGGGAGTGGTGGGGACTGTGGCAAACTGGAGTGTATGCATCCTGCCTAAGGGGACAACTGCCTTTCAGCTCAAAGGAATTGCTGCATTTCTGAAATGCAAGTATGAACTAGCCAGATGTTTTAATTTTTCAAGGAATGGTGAGAATTTGGATTTTTTTGATAGTTTAATCAAAATATTTACATGTCCGACACTAGTTTAACTTAAAAAAATAAAATATCTCTGAGTGGGACTAGAAAGGCCAAAAAAAAAAAAACCAGGCTATGGCAGACTTTAGCCTGAGGCCCACCGGCTTTTACAACTTTTGATCTTGACTATTGGTAGAGCCCATTCATTGCCCCAAAGGCGTGGACTAAATGCCATTAATGAGGTCTTCAGTGCTAGATTACAACTTTTAAAAATGGTACCTCTACTAGAAATGTCTTGCCCTTCTTCCTTCCACCTCCCTCTCTGAAAGAGGAAAAATCCTCATCTGTCCTTGAATAATCTGGCTCAGAGAGATTTCACCTGGTGGGAGAAAAAACACGGAATTAAACTGGCACGAAATATACATTCCTAATGCAGGTTTGAGCTGAGTAAGTGCCATCAACCAGGAGCACAACTCTGCTCTTAGAGATGAGAACGCCTTAAATTTTGAGACAGTTTGCTAACTTCATTTAATAGCAGCCATCAGTGTCTCTGTGTAGCTACAATTACCACAGGCTTGATTTCAAATGCAATAGGCTTCTCCTCGCAAATTTGCTTTACCTCCCTGGAGCTAGTTGGTTTTTTAAGTACAAATTGACAGTCAAATATGTAATAAGTTATGACAAGTTGAGCAATGATTGTCTCCCATCTGTTTTCAAAGGTTGTTTATTTTTACACTGATAAAGAGGTACTGGCGACAGAACCACCTTGTGATTATTTCAGTCTTTCTGTTGCTCTAGCTCAATCTTCACCGTGACTTTGCCCTACTTTACTGGTGAGCTATTGTTTAATTAAGCTGTGGCAGGCCAGATTTTAGGAAGGATAACTGTTTATGAAATATTAGGTAACACATGGCCAAAACTGGGGTCCCTCCTCCATAATTTAATTTATTGCCCTATTTCTTCATTTCATCCAGAATTCTATGGTAGTATTTTTCTTAAACCTACTAAAAAATTCCATTTAATCTTTTTATCCATCATTCCTTTCTAGGCAGCTTTTTAAAAAGGATATAGGATATTCTATGCTGAATTAACTGATCTTGCCTAAAACACTTAAAAAAATCAATTTTAAGTGGGAACCAGATCCCTAATATTCCTAACTGATAATAAGAAATCTTTATATCAGATTAGCATGAAGTAGCTGTAATTCTCAAACATGAAAATGTTTTCCCATGAACCCCTAGAAACAACAAAAAGATGCAGTTTAACCAATGTAAGAGATTTTTGAAAGGCAAGTCATATTTAGAAACATGGTTTTCAATTATGGGTAATTTGATCTACCCTCCCTAATCCCCCTGCCCCTGGGGACATTTGGCAATGTCATTTTTGGTTGTCACGGTTGGGGTGGAGGGTGTGATATAGGCGTCTAGTGGATCGAGACCAGGAATGTTGCTGAACACCCTGCAAGTATGAACATTTTCAGCGGCGCCAAGAGAATGCTGTGTATGTAGTAGGGGTCTGGTAAACATTTGCCAAATACATGAGTGAATAAATATATGAATAAGTGAATTAATCAATAAAAAGTGAATAGTTTTATTTTCTGTCTTCTATTACAGCTTAAGGTAATAATGAAGGTGAATAGGAAACAGGCAAATAATTAACACTCGACTTACACTAAAAATTAACTCCAAGGTTAACTCTGAACAATGAACCTATAGTCCCTATTGTTTATGTCTATTTTAAGAGCAGAGATGAAGCAGTTTTGCTCTTTAAAAAATAGACTATATTAGGCTAGGCCAGATTGAGATTACAAAACCAATCCTGTCATTTCAACGACATAGCACATAAAGTTAATTTCTCACTCAGATTCAGCCCAATTGGGGGGCTCCCTTCAGAGGGCAAAACCTTTCCAAGCGGTCACTTAGGGATCCAGACCTTTGCATCCTGATTCTGCTGGAAGAGGAAGAGAGCCGCAGAGTCACATGGTGATTCCCTAAATGCTTCAGTAAGAAATGACACACATAACTATGCCTGCAGTCTATGGCTAGACCTGGTGTCTAAGGCAAGCTCAAGAGTGGGGGCTCTGTGCTCAGCTTAGCACTCTGCTGTCACCCTCTTGACAATCTTTCTAGAACAAGGGGTCCTGCATTTTCATTTATACGGGGCTCAGCAAATGATATAGTCAGTCCTAGTCAAGAGCCAGGAGCCAGTCATGCAGGAGGCCTAAGAAATACAGGGGGATCCTAGACACTCAGTGAGTAGCAAAAGCCTCGGCCACAGTACCCACACTCTGTGCATCAAGTGACAAGGCAAAGGCCTTTGTTTTCATCATTATGGCCCCAGAGCTGCACTTACTCATGGACCTCTTGGTTCCTCCAGTGGTTGCTTCCCTCTTAGGTGAGAAGTATGATCTACCAGTGCAGAAGTCAAACAGCAACTGCTCTAGGATTGAACCCGTGCTGGTGGTGGCTCCTCCTGTCCCAAGCTCGGGGTTCCCTGTCTTGGGAGATCCGTGCCACCTTCACACTTCATTCCCCTTCTGGCTTCCAGCTCTTGAGCTTGCATCAGGCACCAAAAAGCTACTATTTCCTTGGCTTCTGCCTTGATTTGCTGGATCCTAAATTACCTTCTTCTTAATGAGATATTTCTGCTGCCTTTTTCTCTTGACAGCCTGGGACCCACCAGATGTTGGTCACACATAAAAATGACGTTGAGGAGATGTGGTCTGGGGCCATGCCTTGTAACCCTGACTGCTCATTAGAAGCATTTGCGGATATTTAAAAATAATCTTGATGCCTGGAACCCACTCCTTAGAGGTTCTGATTCTCCTGGCCTGGTATGGGGTCTGGAGTATGGAATCCTGGGAATTTATGGGGGTGCTGAACAGATGTAGACTCTGATCTTCTGTTTACTGGCTACGTGATCTGGGCAACATACTCAGTCCTACAGAGGCTCAATTTCTTCACCTGTAAAATGGGCTAGTGCTTATGACTGTGTAAAGTTGACTCAAAGATGCATGTACAATATAGGGGGATGATGAAGAGGTCTTTGCTGTGATTCCATGGAGCAGGGATGAACATGTAGACCTACTGTGTGCCAGGAATAATCCTTATAGCTCTGCCAGTATAATTGGATCACCTCCATTTTTTTTTTTTTTTT
>NW_007033778.1:239075-254105 GCF_000164805.1 Carlito syrichta | reverse complement strand
CCGCAGCCTCGACCTGCTGGGCTCCGGTGATCCTTCTGCCTCAGCCTTCCGAGTAGCCGGAATTACAGGCATGCGCTGCCACGCCCGGCTGATTTTTTTTTTTTTATTTATTGTAGAGATGAGGTCTCACTGCCCAGGCAGATCTCGAACCCGCGGGCTCAGGCAATCCACTCACCTCAGCCTCCCAAAGGCGCGGGATTACAGGCTGAGCCACCGAGCCCGGCTCACCTCCATTTTTAAAGAAGAAGAACCATAGACTCAGAGAAGTCAAATAAGTAGCCAAGCTCACTGTTGGCAAGTGGCTGAACAGGTATTTAGGATAATACATGTAAGTATCTGCCTGAATGGATGCAAAAATGGGAGCAAAGTGAAGAAAAGCTGGCTTTGATGAGGGTTCACGCCACCACAGATTGTTCAGGGCATCGCAATCATTTAATCCTCTCACCAACTCTGTGAGGCAGGTGTCATCAGCCCTATTTTATAGAGAGGGCAGTTGAGGTCGAGGGAGGGCTGAGCCGAGGGGCAAACCCAGGCAGTGTGGTCCTTGGGACCTGTTCCCCCCACTTGCCTCTGCACAGCTTATGTCAATCAGGCATTTCAAATTGCATTCAGCAGTGGAATAATTAAGTTTCAAGAACTCCCGCTGTAGACTGGCTGTCAAGCATGTTGTCCTGCATTACAGCTTGTCTGGGGCATCTTCAAGTTACATCTATAAGCCCAAGGGATACATATGCTGTAAGGGACTGTATCCCTGAGTTGTACTGCAGGACAGATGATGGATGACTCCAGAACCACACCTGTTAGGTAAACGACCTGCCTGAAGTCACAGGTGTGATCAAGAAGGGGCTTGAGGAGGTTTGCACTGGGATGTGGGCAGGGGTGGTGATGACTACAGTAACGAGATACAGATGAGCCAGGATGCTGAAATACGGCACAACGGAGACTCCTCATTCAATGGGAAGAAAGTGCCAGCAAATTGCTAGTAAAGCTGTAATGTTGCTGATTTTGCAAACATGTGTTCTTCAACTTGATAAGTAAATACATATTGGGTAACATGGTGATGTTGCAAGCTGTTGTTTTATGGCTGGGAAGTCAGCTGCCTGTGATTGATGCTAGCAATGAAAGTATTTATAAAATAACACTGAATTAGAAGGAGTCACTTTATGAGCCTAGGGAAATGGATCTTTTATGAAGAATAAAACTTGATGAAGGAGCTTTATCAGGGTCACACAAATCTGAAATTAAACGTGCAGGAATCGAGATCTGAGAGGGAGCCCTCTGAACTGTCTGGGCTTGCAGTCTGGGGTGGGTGGGGTAGCTTCTCCTGGGCCATCCGGGCCACATGAAACTGGGGAGTCATTCCCATTTGCTGGCATTCATTTCTCTCCACCCTGAATGTCATGCTTGAAAACTGCATCACCTCTTCTAAGCCATCAAGACATGGCTCAGATGATAACATAGACACATAAAACTTAATAACGCACATCTGACTTACTCTTCTGTCCCCACTGAATGGAACAGGGTCAGTTACGTAGTAGGTGCTCAATGAATATTTAGTTAAGGGGCAAGTGGAGAGTAGATCAGTAGCTTCTGGCACACTCTGTATGGATACTTTCTCATTCATGAATGTTTATAATTGGTCTTCCCTGGGTATTAATTTCAAACTTATAATAACACCACTTTTCCAGATTAGAATGTTCTCTTCTTGGAAACAGGAGAGAGGCCAAAAGCATCTGTTCCCTAAGCCCAGGGGCCCAATAGGCACACAACCCAAGCTAGTAGGACTAGATGCTCCCTTGGGTTTGGACTTGTGACATCCCCTTCCCCGCCCCCTGACCCCTCCCCCCGCCAAGCAGTAGTGCCCTAATCCCACTGCCTTTGCTACAAGCCAGCTCTGGTCCTGCCTTGGGATCCCAGAGCCATCACGGCTTCCACTTCCCCCAAGTTCACGTCCCCAGCCTCTTGTTAAGTCTGACAGCCCAGAGATCTACCCATCGATCCCCCTTCGCTAAGAAACGTCGGGGTTGGTTTCCATTTCCTGCCACCATAGAGCACCACCAGCGTAAATTCCTGCTAGCCTTCTTCCAGACAGGCAGAGTTAGAAGGGTTAGGAGTGAGTTCATGGGAAGTCGAGAGGCCTGAGATTTAGTCCTGGTTGTGCCGTTGAATAGCTACATGACCTGGGTGACCCGAGCCTGAGGCTCATTGGTGGTAAATGGGATAATAATGGCGCTCACCCAGTAGGGTTGCTGCATGGGTTAGATAAGTTATTACATGTAATAGTCAGCCTAAGACTCTATGTTTTCTGAGAATACTGTTGTCATTAAAAGGTGGGAGGGGCATGGCTCAGAGATGCCACTTTTGATAAAGATGTAGAAGTCTGGAATGAAGCAAGTTTAGTGTGAGATGGCTCTTATTTTTTTCCCAGGTAATCTTAGGTTGTCTAAATAGAGGTAGACCATTATAGAAGGGAGGTGATTGTCTTGAAGTCTCAACAATATTCTGAGGTCTATCTCATGCATTGGATTACTCAAGAGATAATTAAAATATAATTTTTTCTTGCCAGTTTCTATGAGTCCAGTAAATAAGGTGGGCATTTAGGCCTTCACTCAGGTGAGCTCTGGGTGTAGCAGTGGTTTAGGGCCCAGGTTCTAAGATCAAACTGTGGCTTCAAATCCTGGCCTTGCAATTCACTAGCTGGGCGGTATGGGCACATAGCTCAGTCTCTCTGAGCTGCAGGTCACTTTACAGTTATAAGGATGTGGTTAGAAAAACAACAGCACCAAGACTGTCCATATCATAATCCCCCAAGTCTGTGACTGTTACCTCAAGTGGTAAAAAGGATTTTGCAGATACCATGAAGTTAAAGATCATGAGATGGGGCAGTTATCCTGGATTACCTGGGTGAACCCACTGGGGTCTTTGTAAGGGTGGAGCAGGAAAGTCAGAGTCAGAGGAGGAGATGGATGGTGGAGGCAGAGGTTAAGGAGAGTTCTGAGGATGCTATACTGCTAGATTTTAGGATAGAGGAAGGAGCTATGAGCCAAGAAATGTAGGTGGCCTCCAGAGGCTGGAAAAAACAGGACAGTGAATTCTTCTCCTTGGAGCCTCCGGAAGGAATTAGTATTGCCTACGCCTTAACTTTAAACCAATGAAACTCATTTTGACTTTCTGACCCCTAGAATCATAAGAGAATACATTTGCATATTTTAAGCCCATATTTGTGGTAATTTGTTCCAGCCACACAGGAAACCCATACAAGTGGCATCTTTCTTTTTTTTTTTTTTTTGTGAGTTGGAGTCTCACTCTGTTGCCCAGAGTGGAGTGCAGTGGCATGCTCCCGGTCACCACAGCCTCGACCTGCTGGGCTCTGGCGATCCCTCTGCCTCAGCCTTCCAAGTAGCCGGAACTATAGGTATGCGTACAAGCCTGGCTGATTTTTTATTTATTGTAGAGATGAGATCTCGCCAAGTTGCCCAGGTGGGTCTCAAACCCACAGGTTCAGGCAATTCACTCACCCAAAGGGCTAGGATTACAGGGTGAGCCACCGAGCCCAGCCTAAGTGGCATCTGTCTTGTTGGGTATCTGAGATGATCAAATGAGTTGCAAAGGATATGACACTCAGGGGCTCAGGCATGTTACCTGCTGAGCCTGTGGACTGTGGTGGCTGTTGTTATTATTTGTGGCAGCAGCAAGAGCAGCAGAATCAGATTCTCCCTCCTACCAATATGGTGGGCATATTACCCTCTGTCAGGGATGGTGACTTGGAGGCAACGCATCGTCCTAGAGCACTGTGGGAAGTCTGTGCCCTGTGATAAGAGGAAGCTAGGTTACAAGGAAACATTTTCAGAAAGAACAGATAAGAAAAGAACCAAGACTGAGTTATAAATGTCCACTGTAGTCCTGCAGAGAAATGGGCAGAAGAGCCACCTTCTGATAGCCAAAGGTAGTTATCAGCAAGAAGCAGCACAGGGTTCTAGAGTAGGAAGCTGAGTGAAAGGTGAATGTCAAGGTGAGAGTGCACACAGGTGTGTGTAGGTATGGGGGAGAGTGATTCACTACAACTGAAAGCCCAGGAGAGCCTCCCAGATCTGAAACGGGATATCTCGTACTGCAATTGTTGCCTGTTGTAAACAAAGATCACCCAGTGACTATCTGTGGGTGACATAAGAGATTTGTGAAAATAGCAAGAACCAAACATGCCTGCCTCTAAGGGTCTCTTTGGTGTCTTCCAGCTGTGCTACCTTAGAGGCCTGGAGAAACTGCAGTGACCTCATCAGTGTGTAATGCATACGTTGTATTTGGCACAATCCAAATATAAGATGTGCTTTTGTTGGTCAGTCCTGTTTCTTACTCCAAGGAAGAAGAAATCCTGCCAGTGTGTCACAAATATTCCATTTCATTCGATTTCAGTCTTTACCAGGTCCTGCTTGGTGGCAGGCCCCATGCTAGGACTGTGGGTACAGAAATAAAAAATGCCACTCAAGCCAGGCTCGGTGGCTCAGCCTGTAATCCCGCGCCTTTGGGAGGCTGAGGTGAGTGGATTGCCTGAGCCCGCGGGTTCGAGATCCACCTGGGCAGCGAGACCTCATCTCTACAATAAATCAAAAAATCAGCCGGGCGTGGTAGCGCATGCCTGTAATTCTGGCTACTCGGAAGGCTGAGGCGGAAGGATCGCCGGAGCCCAGCAGGTCGAGGCTGCGGTGGCTGGGAGCGGCCACTGCACTCAGTCTGGGCGACAGAGTGAGACTCCAAAAAAAAAAAAAAAATGCCACTCTGGTGCCTCAACTGGCCACAGTCTACTGGGAGAGACAGAGATGTTTAAACACAAATTGCAATGCAGCATGATGCATGCACTAGCCAAAATTAAATTAAATTAAATTAAAAAATCACATTCAAGGTCGCACCAAGAGTATCTTGTGGCAGGGCAGTGTGGCTCACTGCTGGTGTAAGGTGACTTTTGAATATCTTTAGTTATTCCCAGCTGAGATTTAGGGTGGGGCCAGTCTCAATTTGCTTTTTTCTGCATTAAGAGCTGTGAAAGCCTGCTCCCCCCTGACTATTCGATTATTACTTAGCACTGAAGTCTTTAAAAACATTTTCTTCCAGACTAACTTGCCCACTTACAGAGCATAAAGAGATATTAAGGCCCAATAAACAGCAACACTGCTATCTTCAAAGTCTCTCCTGCTAGGAGAGCAGGCCCATTAAAGATTTTTAAGAGCTGGGAACTTTGGGGCTCTATTTGCAAGTCAAGCTGAAAAAGCACCCAGTTGAAAAGCTCTGAGTACCCAGCATGTGAGCTGCTATCTTCCATGCTCTTGAACTTCCTGCTTCTGTTGAATTTGATCTCCTGAACACATACCTGGCCCAGAAACACTGAAAGTGCTGCCGTCCAAAAGACCCACCTCAGCAAAGACACACCAAGGTAAGCTGTAGAGCCCTGTGTGTACCTGTTCATACATCCCACACAACTTGCTTTATCAAACAGTGGGCAGCCAGAATCCCATCCGCTGTGGGCAGTAGAAGAAAGGAATCACCTAGCAATCAAATGAGAAATTAAAGTTTACACTGGGTGATGATTTACAGTCAGTTAAACTCCATCAGGGACAAAGAAGGGAAGGGAGAGACAGTAAAAGGAGATGGAGAGAAAGGGAGAGACAGAGAAGCAACAATCTGTGACTTACTTAACTGAGCAATTATCTATGAGGATTTGCCATATGTTGTGCACAGCTTGACCCAGTTTCTGTACCCTCAGGGCTGCATTTCATTGGTGCTAACTAAATCCATCTACTGGGGCTGCTGTAACAAATATGACAAACTGGGTGGGTGACTTAGAACCACAGAAGCTTATTCTCTCACAGTTCTGGAGACCAGAAGTCCAAAGTCAAGGTGTTTGGCAGGGCTGTGCTCCCTCAGAAAGCTCTGGAGAAGGTCTGTTCCTTGTCCTTTCTAGCTTCAGTGGTGGTCTACATTCTTTGGCTTGTGGCCACATCTCTCTCTGCTCTGTCTTCTCACTGCCTTTGCTTCTGTGTGTCTGTGTTGTTTTCCTTTGCCTCTTTATTCTAAGGAAACCTGTGATGGCATTCAGGTCCCACCTTGATAATGCAGTATAGGCTTATCATCTCAAGACCCTTAACTTAATCACACCTGCAAAGACTCTTTTTCAAGGCTCTATTTGTGAATCAAACTGAAAAGTACCAAGGTGAATAGCCCTGAGCACCCAGCAAGGGAACTGCTGCATTCTATGCTCTTGAGCTTTCTGCATCTGCTTAATTTGAAGTTCCAGGGATTAGGACTTGATCTCTCCAGCGGCCATGATCCAGCCTGCCACACTGTCAGCTTTTGATGCCCGGGCATTGTGCCAAGCACCGGTGAGCATATTTGACTTCCTGGAGAATCTCTTATCCTCCTCCTGTTGTCTATGGGAGAACACAGGTAGTGACTAAGGGTCCCACAGCTGGTGCATGTGGACTCAGGGTTTGAGTCTGAGCATCTGAAGACTCAGAATCTGTGCTTGGGTACTACATTCTGCAGCCAAGAATGATGCAGACAGCAGCTGGCAGAGGAAACACGACTGGGCCCGAGCATGGGGAACACACAAGTACCTAGGGCTCAAGGAAGGGTTCAGCATCTGTTTCCTGAGAATCAACTCAGTGACAGAGGGATCCCGGGCCTCAGCCTTACGGGTTGTAAGTCTGTTCTTGGGGTCAACTAAAGATGAATGTGTTTTCTGGGCTCAATTCACAAAGACCTGTGAGGGGCCAGCTCTGACATCTCAAGAGTTCTGCACACAAGGAATCTATGTTATCTTTTCTAAAACACAGCAAAGTGGCCCAGGAAGACGAATGTGTAACAACCGCTTCATGCTTAAGCTCTATCGTGGGCCTGCTGGATTTAGAGAGAAAGAAATATCTCCTTCACAGAGGACATAGGCTTTATATTTCTATAAAAACATAGACAAGACAAGCCTTTTCTTCACTTCTTTCCAATTTTTAACAAAAGAAAAATGTGCACAGTGTATAAAAAAATACTCTTTGAACCACAAAACATTTCAGCAAAAAGAGGCTTTAGGTTAATTGAGAGCCAGGGCATGATAAGACTGTTTTCCTTGAACGTCAACTGTTATGGGTTTTCTTTCTTTCTTGTATTGAGAAGTACCTTTTGTGGAGAAGTGTTAGAATCCTCCACCCCAGTCCTTGGATTGTGACCAACTTGGTTCCGGTGGTTTTGAAGGGAAATAGACACACCAGTGACTCTCAGGAGGAAAAGGCCTGGAGCAGTTTGGATGGCAGGGGTATTGTCTTATAAGAATTAGTTATAATAAGTGGGCTTATCTTATCTAGAAGCCTTAAGGGCTTTTTTTTTCAGACTTAGAAGAAACGATAGAAAGAAAGGAACTCACTCAACGTAATGCAAAAGTGTTCTAAAACAGAGCATGCTACCTTTCAATTTTTGAGTATTTCATGCTTAAACTAAAACAGCATAATTCCATGTGGTTCCCAGCTAGGACCAGCAACAGGACTTGGGGAAGAACATGGAGGCCATAGGGGCTGCCTGACAAAAGAATCCTGCCTTGGGAGATCATGAGCACCTGTTGCCCAGGCATGTGTATAGGTTGAATGACACTTGCTGTGGAAGAGCAGAAGGGAATCCTCCTGCCTCTGGGGGAGGGGAACCATCAGATCGCCTTTGGGTGACCTCTTAACTTGCAGTGTCTATGGTTCCAGCAGGGTACATCAAACAGTTCCAGTGATTTTGAGTTCACAGTGCCAAGAGGGCATGGAGTGGGAGAGGAGACAGTTTGTTAGCTGCTCCACAGCTGATTAACCTGAGAGTTGTGACAATGGCCAGAGTGAGGAATGGAAAAAAGGGGAGGAAAAGAGGAATCTTGGCTTCTAATCTCATCTTACCCCCACAGAAAGGCACACAAGATCATGTACAGATCATCAATCCACTCAACCAATGGGGAAGTCTGCCTTGAGTGTTCTAAAGAATTCCCCAATACTTGACAACACAGGCATCAAGCATCTCACATTTCCTTTACCGCTGAGTTGCTCTTATTAATTAAAAAGGCAGCTCCCATTAAGTCTTTATTTTAGGCCTTGTGAAAATGCCCATCTTAATAAACCAGCTGAGTGGCTTGTCTGCTACTCACTGTCCTGAAAACAGTTGGTGTTACATCTATGTCCATGTGGATGGAGTGCTTCAAAAGAGCTATTTCTACTCAAAATTCAGGTTAGACTAATGCTTACCAAGCCTCCTGCCTTGGGCATTGCCCCATTTCTTATCTCTTGGTCCTCATCATTCTGCAGGATTACCCAGTTCCAGTGCTTCCACCTCCTCAATAGCTTTCTAGCCCATTTGCTCCTCTCGCCTAATGCTCTGGCTTGTGTCCTCTCTCTAACAAGCTCTGAATTCCTACAATCCCATCTTAACCTTCATTCCTACAACTTATCACTGTTGGAAACATTATAAATCCATGTGCTGAGCTTGTTGATTGATGATTCCTTCCTTCCTTCGCCAAATGTGGTGGGGACTCTACCTTCTGTCACCACACAAAGACCTGAAGAGCAAAGGAATGAATGCTACTCTGGTGGCATCCAACTCAGTGTTTCCGAAAAAAACAACTCATTGTCTCATTTCCAGACTTGATATCCTCCAATGTCTCCTGCTAGATACAGTAAAAAAAAATCTAGGATATAGCACCACGGACCTTCTTGGTCTCATTCTCTCCCCTTCCATGCTGCCTCCCTTTCCTGCGACACTGAATGTGGTAGCCCTTACTGTCATCAACAGATGCCTCCACACAGAAGGATTGTTCTCGCCTCCCCTGTTGGATTTAGGTGTGGCCTTGTAACTTACAGGCCTATAAACCATAAGTGGAATTGCTACATGCCGCTTTCAAGTGAAAGTGCCCAGGCCCATTGTACAATGTGCTGTGCTGCCTTTCTTAAAGTGGCCATTCTGTCAGCCTGAATGCCTGAGAGAGGGTGGCATGGAGCAGAGCCCCAAGTCAGCCCCTGTTGGATGTAGATAATGGGAAGAAATGAACCATTTTTATAGTGAGCCATTGCATTTTGGGGGTCACTTGCCATAACAGCATAAGCTAGTTCATCCTGGCTGAGGCATGAACTTGAACTTCCTCAAACTGCTCGTGCTGTCTCATATGTGGGCCTTGGCACATGCTGTTCACTCAGGAATGGACTCTTACACTGCCCTTGCCCCATAACGGTTCTGCTGCATCTAAACAATTTCTGCTCATATTTTCAAACACTGGAACATCTGCCCTAACCTCCTTCCTGAGGAAGGGGTGAATATTCCTCCTCTTTAATCTGGTTTGTCTTCATGGTTATCTTCAGCCTAGTACTTGGCACATTGGGTTGTCATTGTTGACTAGTCAGTCTTAACTACTAGACTATAGGCTCCTTGAGAGGAGGCCACCGAGGGTTGGGATATAAGTATCACATTAACTTTGATTGGATTCATTGATGAGTGAATGATTAAATAAACAGTATTAGCCATGTTCTTATTCCATGAATAGATACTTCTCAAAAGAAGCTCTTCGGGCAGCCAACAGACACATGAAAAAGTGCTCAGCCTCACTTGTCATCAGAGAAATGCAAAACAAAACCACATAGAGATACCACCTAACCCCAGTAAGAATGGCCATCATTAATAAAACAAACAACAACAGATGCTGGAGAGGATGTGGAGAAAAAGGAACACTTCTACATTGCTGGTGGGGATGTAAACTAGTATAACTTCTTTGGAAGACAGTGTGGCAATTTCTGAAAGAACTAGAAATTGACCTTCCATATGACCCAGCAATCCCCCTATTGGGAATATACCCAGAGGAACTCAAATCATTCTACAAAAAAGATACCTGCACACGCATGTTTGTTGCAGTTCTACTCACAATAGCAAAAACATGGATCCAACCATGCTGCCCATCGAAGCTGGACTGGATTAAAAAAATGTGGTACATATATACAATAGAATATTATGCAGCCATAAAGGACAAACATATGGACTTTGCAGCAACTTGGATAGATTTAGAGTCTATCATACTCAGTGATCTATCACAGAAGCAAAGAACAGAGTACCATATGTTCTCACTCATAAGCAAACCTTGAACAATTATCATAATACTATAAGAAAGGGATTGGCAGTAGTGGGAAACTGCCAGGAGAAGGGGGGCACACTTCATCAACAAGGGTACCTACATAATGAACATTTGGATACCTAACCCTGAATTGTACCCCACATCTTTAAAATAAAATGAAAAAAAGAATTGCTCTTATTCATGATTTTCAGTGTTGGCTATTAGGAAAGAAATAATATGCTACTTGCTTCTTATTTAGTCTCGCTGCCTTCAGCAATAGGTAACATGATCCTCATTTAAACAGATGGAAACTGAAACTCAGAGAAAGAGAGAACGGATCTAAGACTTTATAATCAAAAGAAGGCAGAGGGGAATTCAATCTCAAGTCTTGAGACCTCAAGCCCAAGTTCCTTTCCTTGTCTATGACTGGACACTGAGCCACTGCATCTCTTTCCTGGGGGCTGAGGCAGCAGAGCTAGGTCCTGTTGAACAGATCAAGGTTTACCTGTAGGGTGGTCGCTGCTGCTTGAGGAAATGGCAAGACAGGTGTGGAAGTTACTATCAGCTGTGCACCCCCCCCCCCCCCCCCCCCCCCCCGGATTAAACCAGGCCTGTGTTAGCTCTGGTAGAATGATCACTGTTCCTAAAGTGGAAATTAGGTCTCTCGGCAGGTACTTGTACAAAAGTTTCCTTTTGAGCTTGTGGCCAACTAAGACCCCAACATTGTTTTCACATGGATTGCTGTTTAACATTGGGGGTCTCACCCTGATTTAGTGAGCTGGCTGTTAAAAATCTCAAGGGCAAGACTTTATCTTCATCTCTTTCTCTTTAAATCATCAGGTCATGGCTGCAGCTTATCCATACCTTTTAGGAAGCCTAACTCAATCATTGTCATCCTCATCTACACTGGTGAAGCCATGATTTTAATAAATTATTGATATAAATGTTGAATGAGATAAGGTTTGTGCCTGATAAATGTGATATAGCTCATATTTCTTTTAATAATTATGTCTTATTTTTACATACACAGGAACATATGTAGGTGCATATGTATATACATGTACACTCGCATGTACGACATATAGTAAGGTATAAGAAATAGTACAATTAACGCTTGTACCCATCACCCAGCTTAAGGTGTCTGCCTTGCCATTTACTTAAGACATATCTCATTACAATGCCACTAGAGACCCTGTGTGCCCCCTCCTTGACCTTATCCCATGCTTCCCTCCTAGGAAAATGGCTATCTGAAAATTTAAAGGAGGCTGAGGTGAGTGGATTGCCTGAGGTCGCGGGTTCGAGACCCGCCTGGGCAGGCGAGACCTCATCTCTACAATAAATCAAAAAATTAGCTGGGCGTGGTAGCGCGCGCCTGTAGTTCCAGCTACGTGGAACGCTGAGGCGGAAGGATCGCCAGAGCCCAGCAGATCGAGGCTGCAGTGACCGGGAGTGGCCACTGTACTCCGGTCTGGGCGACAGAGTGAGACTCCAACTCAAAAAAAAAAAAAATTATCCATTGTGTTGCTTCATAGTTTTACTCCTCATCTGTTTCTAAACTGAGTAGCTTTTTGTGTTGTGGGAATTCGACAGAAATGGAATCATCTGTATGCATTTCTCTGCAAACTGCATGTTCCACAGCATAGCATGTTCTGGAAACCCACTGTCACTGCTGTCGAGCAGTCTGCCCTCCTGGTTACTTAGCTATGCTTCCGTCAGCGAGTTTGGAGATAGTTTCCCACATTTGTTGCTGCTACTCACAATGCTTCTAGGAATGTTCTCATCTCTGTGCCCAGGCGTAGAAATGAAAATTTCTTGCAGGGATAGTCCTAGGAGTAGGTTACACATCTTTCACTTTGGTAAATAATGACAAACTGTTCTTCAAGGTTGTTGCTCCAATTTACACTCCCAACAGCAGTCGATAAAGGCCTCTGTTTTCTCAAGTTGTCACCAACAGTTGACACTTCTTGACTTAATATTTACCTGTCAGGTAGCCATAAAATATAATTATATATATAGTTATGTATATAATTATATAAAATATTGTATAAATATAGTTATATATATAATTATATCTAACTGTAATTTTGAATTTCACTGATAGTCAATGACATTGAACAGCTTTTATATACTTATTAATCATTTATGTTTCTCATTTTGCAAAATGACTATATCTCTTAGCTATTTTGTAAGTTTTTTTTTTCCTTATTTCTTATTGAGTTTAGGGGCTCTTTATATAATCTTGTGACTAATCCTTTATCAATTAAATGTGCTACGAGTATCAATATCTTTTCTAAGAGTGTCTTAAACTTCTACCTTTTAAAAAAATTGCATTCTTATTTTTTTAAATTCCTAAGATTTCATGAAAGAACTTGTCATGTATCAGGCTGAAATGTATATACATTATGCCGTGGTCATTCCTCTTTTCTACCAGTTGAGTAATACTATTGAGAACCATAATGTTCACGTTCTATTTCTATCTGAATTCATTCTATACTGTGTGTGGGGTTTATGGGGAGTGTACTGGTATGTTGTTTCTAGACTCTTCCTTTACCTCTACTTATAATGGAATCATTTGCTCATTTTTCTTCCTAAGATGGGGTGACCTTTAATACAAGTTTCACCTGTAACATTTACATGAAACCATCATAATTTCCAAAAACTCCTTCTGTTTCTTCATTAGAAAAATAGTCACAAATCTATGAATCTGTCAGCCATTTTCCTATGGCTCTGGCACAGCGTAGTGAAACCAAATTGGAAAGTTTAATTAGTTAACTTGCTTCAAGATAAAAATGCAAATAAAAAAGTTTTCAGTTTCACCTGTTTATAAGCCAAAGGCAAAATTAAAGTCCATAGAGAAAAAGTAAATAAACATTTGAAATAAAAGAAATAAACATTCTGAAATGTGAGGTTAAGGCTCATGAAACATGAGAGAGTCAATTACTTATAGTCATGTGTTTCTGCCTGATAATTTAATCACGTCTACTCTGTCCTCTTTCCCACTGGAATGCATACTGAGAAGAAAGGATGGTTAAGGACAAAAAAAGGTGGTCAAGGTGGGCTTTTATCAATGGCATTGCTACATCACAATGCTCATAATATTTTTGGACAAAATGCTAGTGAATTGTTTGCATTTTTTAAATTTTTCACTAAGATGAAATATTTTTCTCTTTTTATAAACCTATAAAATCAAGCTTGTGCATATTTTGCTCTATTTTAAAAAACAACAAAAATTGCTATTGTGCCGTTGGCCATCTTGGGATTTAAATTAGATTAGTCATAGAGGAAAACAACAAGTGTTCATGTTAGGATAGACAGTTGAGATGTCAAATAAGAAAAACTCCATAAAGAATGGTCATTTCACCATCTGTAAGTAGATACTACTTTTGCATGATAAATACTTCCCTTTTCTTGACAATATCTGGAGGCAGTCCCTGGTGGCTGTTTTCTCATTGCTGCAATAGTGCTGTGGAACTGAAATCTTATCAAACTTGGGTTGGATCAGAGAAAGAGACAAGATGTTGTAGCCCAGGATCAGGGGAGAGACTGTCAAAAATAAGTAATCCCACCATTGGGAGTTTATCCAGAAGGACTGAAAAATGCCAGTCTGGAAAGATAGAAGATTGTTGCTGAATTGCTCAGGTTTGCAAAACAATAGGAAGGAGATTGAGAATGGGAACTGGGTAAACCAATTATAGGGCTACCATAGCTGTTAATAAAATAAGGAGAATTTGCATTACTGTGGAAAGATGACCACCATTTTTTGTAGCAGTGGATATAGGTAATAAGATAAGCTGCATTCTATAACTCCACAGGTTTGTGAAATCAAGCTGAAACAAAGCAAAAACCTGCCTTGGATATGTTTGTACATATAAGAAAAGGAAAATAGCTATGAGGGTGCCAAAAAAAAAATGTATGCACGTTTTAAGAAAGGAAAAAACTGTATTAAACTTGTAATAGTCAATATATACCGGTAACAAAAGATGACTACAAGTCATGTTTGACTTCTGCAATTACAAGAGGTGCTCACAGTGGTTACTATGAGTGACCGGACACTTCTGATGATGACAAACGACTGTAGGACTTGTTGGTGGGTGAGGCCTCCAGATCTTCCCTTGTGCACATCACACGTGGGACCACGTGTCTCAAACTCATCATGAATGCATGCAATTGTTAGGCATGTTGGGGTTCTGTTGCATAATCACACCTCCATTGTCGTACTTCTACAACAGTCTCGAATTTCAAATACCACTTCAAAATGGTCTTGCTTCGAGACCCGCCTGGGCGGCGAGACCTCATCTCTACAATAAATCAAAAAATCAGCCGGGCGTGGTAGCGCGCGCCTGTAATTCCGGCTACGCGGAAGTCTGAGGCGGAAGGATCGCCGGAGACCAGCAGTCGAGGCTGCGGTGGCCGGCAGCGGCCACTGCACTCCAGTCTGGGCGACAGAGCGAGACTCCAACTCAAAAAAAACAAAAGTGTTTTTAGGTGACGACCGCCAGTGTCGGCAGCTGGACTTGCAGAGAACTGCATTCCTAGAACAATGTTGCGTGTCCTGAGTGTTTTTTCCCCTGCCTTCTCCACTCTTATGGAGTTGGGTGTGAGAGGAATTGTCCAATCTGAATGTTAAACTTTCACAGAAGTGATAGCTGATCATTTAGATTTGCTGCAAAAACAAACCAACACTGGCAGGGTCTGGTACTGCTGAGGCTCCCAGTTTGTTCCTGTGTGGTGCAAGTTTTGCCCACTGCGCTGGAAGATGGGACGGGAGTGCGGAGAGGACTAGGGACTGCAGAGGAAGGTGGGATCTTCTGGGCATCCCCTGTGCTGAGGCCACACCAACCCACCCCTGCCCTTGCGGCTACTCTTTAACCTCCAGTGGACGAGGCCTCTTGCTTCTGACTTCTGTTCCATTTATTAACGAAACA
>NW_007033778.1:237586-239055 GCF_000164805.1 Carlito syrichta | reverse complement strand
CTCACTCTGTTGCCCAGACTGTAGTGCAGTGGCTGCTCCCGGCCACCGCAGCCTCGACCTGCTGGGCTCCGGTGATCCTTTTGCTCCAGCCTTCCAAGTAGGCGGAATTACAGGCACGCACTGCCATGCCCGGTTGATTTTTTGATTTATTGTAGAGATGAGGTCTCACCAAGTTGCCCAGGCAGGTCTCGAACCCACGGGCTCAGGCAATCCACTCACCTCAGCCTCCCAAAGCACGGGATTAAAGGCTGAACCACCGAGCCCGGCTATTAAACACCATCTTTTGAGCAAACATCATACTACACATGGCTACCATCATTCAATTCAACTTCAAAAAGTTATACATAGATAACATCGCTTAAAATGTGTATACTTTTTTTGGCAACCCCAGCATATGAGGACTGTACACTAATTGTCAATGGCGAAGAGGAAGCTGGGGAGGGATTGGAAGAGATGGAAGGTTCGTTTTAACGTAGTCATTTCTATGCTTGAGTTGTTACCACAAGCATGACTTCATTTGGTATTTAAAGGATTGAAATAAAAAGTAAACAATAAATACATTAACAGACCAACAAAGAGAAAGCCCAAAGAGCCAGGTGTCAACTGCAAGAGAAGAAGCAAGTGTTGGAGTGAAGTCAGTCTGGGACCCCAAATCCAGCAGGAACAGAAACAGGGATACAGAAAATTCTCAGCAGGAATGTGGCAAGCCCTTGTGATGCCTGGAAGCTTCCTGTTGGGAACTCTCCCTCTGTAATGGCAGTGGTGGGTGAGTTTCCTGGTTGAATGGGAGGCATGCCAGGGCTTAAGAGACCCAGAGGTGTCTCCCATTCTGCCCCAGGCCTCACCAGCATCACAACTTATGTTCGGTGAAGGTTCTCCGATCTGCCACATGCTGGTAAAGCAAAATCCTCTAAAGAACTTTTAAAAGCGCAAATTTAGGGGCGCCATATCAGACCTGCAAAATGATGATGAAATCAGATGATGTTGCCCCAGGGATTTCAGATGTGGCTAGGATTAGCCTGGCCCGCTGGTTCCCTGTCCTTCAGCCTAAAGTCCTGCACTCACCTCTCTGCAAGGGAGCCCACCTTACGTTACTCTCCTGGCTATTATTGCTATCAACATTGTTGTTGTTGCAGATAACAGAGGTAGATGATGATGATGATGATACCTGTCGTTTATTGAGGATCTATGTGTCAAGAATGGGGTTGGGTTACCGACACTTGCTTTCTATAACTGTGGGGCAGAGGAGGTTAAGGAAGCTTGGGGAGATTAGGTGACATGCCTGGGTCCATATAATGAATGATGAACCCAGGTCCATCTCTCTTTAAAGCCCCTCACTGCCCACCCTGCCTCGCTGCCTCCATGGTGATCAGTACTAACATGGACTATACTGGTAACAAGAGTAGCTAATATATATATATATTTTTTGAGTTGGAGTCTCACTCTGTCGCCCAGACTGGAATGCAGTG
>NW_007033778.1:134271-237542 GCF_000164805.1 Carlito syrichta | reverse complement strand
ATCCACTCACCTCAGCCTCCCAAAGGCGCGGGATTACACGCTGAGCCACTGAGCCTGGCTGAGTAGCTAATATTTACCAAACATCTAGTTAAGGCCAGCTGTCGTGCAAAGGGTTTCATGTGCATGATTGAATGTAATCCCTAAGACAACCCTATGGTGTTAGTGCTATTATCCAAATTAATAGAAGAAGAGGCCGAGGAACTCAGCAAAGTCACACAGCTGGAAACTCACCAAAGTCACACAGCTCATGCCCAGGTACTTGTCTCATCTCCATCTTTCATCACCTCTGAGATGAAGCTCCAAGTCAAAACCAGGCCATGCCCACCCGGTGGTGGCCTGCCTCCAGCACGCTGTCCGCTCAGTCCCCTCAGGTACACTCCTAAGTGTATCATCTTTTTGATACATCTAGTTCTTTTCTGCTCCCTGAATGTATCCTGGCCCGGACTTCTGCATATAATATTCTCAGTGTCTGAAGCATTCTTCCTTCTATTAAACTATTTGGGAAACTCTTGAAAGTGGCTCAAGAATCTGCTCCTTCTCAGTGCTACCTCTGAACCCACAAAAGGGTAACACACTCCCTCCATGAAGCCATGGTTCCCTGTGCATTCTGCTGTCAAGGCACCTTTCATGTCACATTGGAATTGGTCTCTTAAGTGACTTTCTCACCAGAGTTTGGGTTTCTCCAAAGCCGGGACCGTGCTGATTCATTTCTATAACCCCATTACCTAAGACAGGGTCCCACTGCTCTCAACAAATCCCTTTCCTGGCTCCATGTAGTTGGCCCTGGTCCACTCGATTTAGTTGAATGTTTAGAGATGCCTGAAACTGTCACATCCTGATGTCCCCATTCCGCCTGGCAGTTTCTCCAGAGCCGGGGACGTGTCTGCTTCATATGCTATCGTTTTGTTAGTGGGAGGCACCTGGCGCCTGGCACATGGTTGACTCCCCACCCGTGGTGTTTGGTGGATGAAGGAATGCAGCCCTCTCCCTAAGCAAGCCGAGGCCAGCTGCTAGAACATGGGCAGGAAAGGCTCAGAATAACACCAACCTTCCCAAAGACAGTGGGGTAACATACAGGGGAAGCCTCCGCCCCTCGCCCTGCTGTTTTTACAGGATGCAACATGCCTCTTATTCAACACTGTCTATGAAATTAATTGGAGGCACTAGCCCGTCATTTTTCTGAAGCCATGAAAAGTAAAATTTAATTAGTGATTTGTTTCCAGCTAGCACAGGAAAGAAAGGGAGCCTTGTCCACAGGGAGAGCCGTGCCACTAACAAAAAGGGATGCTGCCCTGGCTGTACACTTCAAGTGACAAAGGAAAACTAATTGAAAGCAGGAGCCGCTGTACAGGTGGCCACCCACTCCCCCAAAGCCACTGGCATGCAGGATTCTGAAGATGGACAAGTTGCAAAGCTTGAGGCTCTTAGTGACAGAGGGATTTGCCGGTACTAGAAAGCCTCTGCGGAAAACGCAGCTGGAAGCAGAGAACAGCCCATGAAGGAGCCACTTGGAGCAATGGCTGAAGTGGGAATACACAGAAAGCAAATATTTAGGGAAGAAGAGGCAGCCCGAAAGGGGAACTGGAATGCACATTCCAGTCCTTGGTGAGGGTGAATTCTGAAGCCAAACAGAGACAAGGCGAACGGACAAACAGGGCAGAAATGGGTGGGGCCTGGGGCTCATCCCCCAGAGCCTCAGGTGGGCTAGTGTTCACACCAGCCTCCCTGTATTTCATATGCTCAGAAAACATTTGTCTTTAGTTGGATGTTTAGATACCTCCCATCAGGGCAGGTATACAGGGTTTGTTTTAAAAATCACTTCACCCATGCCAGTTTCCTTTCCCTCCACACATGGTCTGAGTTGTATTGCACACTAAGAATCTACACTCTGCCAGGTTTGGTGGCTCAGCCTGTAATCCCAGCACTTTGGGAGGCAGAGGCGAGTGGATTGCCTGAGCCCGCGGGTTCAAGACCTATCTGGGCAACTTGGCGAGACCTCGTCTCCACAATAAACCAAAAATTAGCCGGGTGTGGTAGCGTGTGCCTATAGTTCTGGCTACTTGGAAGGCTGAGGTTGAGGCTGTGGTGGCTGGGAGCATGCCACTGCACTCCAGTCTGGGCAATCACACTCTGAAGTCAGATGTACCTGGGTTCAAATCCCAAGTTCATAACCTACTTGGTCTGTGACCTTGAGCCATCTCTAAAATCTCCCTGAGCATCCATTTTCACATTAGAAAGTGGGATAATCATTGTTCCTATTTCATAGGTTACTTCTGAAAATTAAATAAGCCAAAGTATTTGCAAAGAATCAATAGAACATATTTGGCTTCCAAATATGGTTTCTTAAAACACGGTTTCTGTAGCTAAAAAAAAAAAAAGTCAGAAAATCAATGGCCTAGATGTTCAACCACAGGAACATGGCCAAATAAATTAGGCTCAGCTACTTGATGGACTATTATGTAGTCATTAAAGATTATAATTATAAGAACCATGTAGCAATCTGAGATGTACTTATGATATATTAAGTAAAAAGTAAAATATACAATGTATAGAAGTGGACACAGTGAGAAGAAAAGACATGAAAATAGCAATGTCAGAGTAGAATAGTTAGGCTGATTTCTAGTGTCAATATTGAAAAGGTATTTTTTGAATTACAAAAGGTAAATCAAACTGTCACTTTGATTTTTGGGAGGCTTATTTGAGAAAGTGCTTCATGTATATGAAACAGAGTTTACTTCTGAATCAGTTTCTCAGATACACACAAGTTATGCCCAGGAAAGGATATAATTTAAAGGTGTCTTCCAGTTTATCTTTTCTAAAAACAAAAATTCCTTTCCAGAAGTGAATCTTCATCCCGTCATAGACCTGTGTTTCATACTTGCAGTGGCTAACAGGGGCTTTTTTGGAGAATATGCTAGTGTTTCACAGAATATATAGATCAAATCCATTTTTCCACAGATTGTTAGGATGGCATGCCCAAGTCCTTAAAGGCTGTTATAAAGTTGCGAAGATAAAAATGAGATGATGTCTATAACCCAGCTTTTCAGAAGGTGGCCATGTGTGCACCCTGCCTGGGAAAGCAGGAAGCACTGTACGACGCCATTTTGAACTGGCACCATGGACTCATGGTCAGCTTTCAACCATGAACTACAAAGGAAATGCAACTACGGTCCCCCCAGCAGAGCAGGCTCATTTGTGGCAGCTATGAACCAACAAGCGATCTGTGGTATCCTGCTGTGGGCCAGCCCCTGCAGATACTGGGAGTCCCTGGTAGGAAAGATGGTGTTAGTGATTAAACTGGAGGGATAGATATTAAAAGAAAGAAAGATGGAGGGATAGATATAAAGAGAAAGAAAGAAAGAGACTGAACTCTGTCTAGTGCAGAAGCCATTTCTGTAGGAGGGATAGATATTAAAAGAAAGAAAGATGGAGGGATAGATATTAAAAGAAAGAAAGAAAGAAAATGAACAACTGTTCAATGGATTGAGCAGAAGCCATTTAATGGGACCAACCGCAAGTCTTTTATCCCAAATTTTCACAGGTTAAATCACAAGACTTTCACGTGAACACAAAGCCAGATGGATGAGGGGCGTTCCCCACCCACCAGGTGTTTCCTCAAGCATGAGGAAGGACAATCCCAATTAAATCACAAGACTATTACGTGAACACAAAGCCAGGTGAATGAGGGGCATCCCTTACCCACCAGGCATTTTCCCAAGCATGAGGAAGGACAATCCTAAAATTATCTCACTGTTTCTTATGGTTGGTTAATGTTCCTTAAAAGCAATACAACAATTTTAACATCATAATATTCAAATAATCAATAACTTCTAAAGCTTATGCATACACAACACCTAATGACTAACTTAAATCCTAATACCTTTTTGTTCTGTGCTAATTCTACCTACACTATAGAAACTCTTAATTATAGCTTAAACCAGTTCCTAAAGAATGTGGCCCAGTCCAAAGATCATGCTGGGCCATTTCTAGGAACAATTGATTACAATCTCTTAACAAAATGGCTAATCTAAAATCCTATATATCTATCTTAATTTCTATAAAAGTTTCTAATTCCTAATCCTAATATATAAAGTTGATCATCAGCAATAAACCTTCAAATATAAAACCCAAATATAAACTGTAAATTGTTCTAAGGTCAAAACCAACAACAGTAGAAAATGGGAACAATGAAATTTCTAAAGTTAGCTGTATTCTTATTAAACCTCAAAATATCATTATGATCATGCTTGAATTAACATAATTCACTGACGTAGCATAACCCATTCTACAATACTTTCCATGAATAAAATAAATTCAATTTCTATAATAAGTAAAAAAGCCCTACACTAACTGTAGCTAAAAGCCGGTTTAAAAGAATGCAGCCCAGTCCAAAGTACGCGCTGGGCCCTCAGGAATGTGGCCCAGTCCAAAGTTTGTGCTGGGCCATTTCTGGTAACTCTAGATAATCATCTATACCATCTAAAGCTGAAAACAGCTCTCCATATGTATATACTAATTCTACAAATATACTTTTTAATCTTATAAAGAAGCTTGCACTGTATAGAAGCCTCCCAAATGTGACCTGAGTTTGAATTATATCTAATACCTAAACCAAAACTGCAGTTCATGGGAAACAGGAACAATGAGTTTCTAGAGTGAGCCATGCCTGTCACAGTCACAGAACCTTCAGCTTAGGTAGGCAGAGATCCTTTTGGCTAAAATGAAAAAGGGAGGAAGGAATGGGGGTCAACAGCTCCTGAACGTATCCTAGTGGTCTCGGGGTCCATGGCCCACCTTGATCCCTGACGTTCAGGTGGGCCTCCATGGCTGGCTCCCAACAGTATCCCAGTTCTCACGGAAGCACAGTGAAGAATAAAGAGTTTCCTTTTCAGTAAATTTGAGAATACAGTAGAGAACACTGCCCTTGCCCATTTACAATGCTCCTTGTACATGGAAAGCTCTGAGGACCCCATCATAAAACAGATGCATAGACCATAAACAGGCTTCATTTTCTAGCACTGGCTTGATCCACTTTGGATCATGACATTCATCAACACTGTGATCATTGTAATAACTAAAGTAGCTATAGTTTTATTAAGTGCTTATACCATGTTAGGCATGATGCTAAGTTCTTTTCAAATATTATTTCATTTTATTCCTTTTAGCACTCCTGTCTGGTATGTAATATTATTCACTTTTTTTTGGATGAGGAAACTGAATCTCAGAAAATTAAGTGATCTTGTCCCAAGGCACACAGCTGGAAAGTAGCAGAGTTGGGTTTCACCCCCTTGGACTTGGACTTAAGTCCTGTGCTACAGTGTGTCTCAATCTGGTAAAATGCTGTGTCCAGGAGCCACTTGAGGGGAAACAGACAGCACCTAACACTTAACATGAGAATAATAGTTTGACTTCTAAAACTCATCTCTGGCATGACCTCATCGAGAAAGACTCCTCAATGCATCATGGACAAATCAATCATCTCTTTCACTAAAACACTTCTGTTGTTCCTAATCACACTGCATTTTACATATATTTTTAGACATCTATTTTTTATCTTTAATTGTAAACTTCTTTCAAAATTGTGGTCATCTTTGCAGGAACCCAAAAAACCTGGTTATCATCTGTTATTACTTACTTACAAGGGTTGCTGGGCAGCAAATACATACCATCTCCAAACATCACAACAACAAAAACATCAACCAAACACAGACTAACCAAGGAAGTGAGGTGGCACAAGGCAAAAATCATAAATGCCTCTGTCCTTAAACAACTAAAAACTCATTATGAAGTCCTTATGGCCTGAATAGATGGTGTCTACATTTGTCTCTATGTTCACAGTCTCGTGTAGAAGGTTGGCACCAAGTAACTAATCAATAAGCACTTGCTGAACAAATGAGTGAATAAATGAAGAAATGAATCATCTTATGTAGGAGTAAGGTTTCGTGAAACTGATTATGGGCAGCTAAATCATATGCACAATAAAACAGCAAACACAACCATTGACAAACTACCTCCTGTCACCAGGTTGATTATAAACATTAATTTTTATGAAAATATTTCAGATAACTTTTCTCTCTAGTCTTGGGAGTAATCATATTTTCCAAACCTCGAATTGAAATGTATCTCCTGTCACGTGACTGGGCAGTGGGGTGGGCAGGTGACATTAAGTCTGACTAGGTAGATGAGCCTCAGTTTGGTACAAATGGAGAATCAGAAATATCAGCTCTGACACTCATGGGTCCACAAGCCCAGATTAAATGGAAGAGCAAAATCCCTGTGCTGGGTCCAAATCACACACAGACCAGATGTACTGAATGCTCCACTTTAAATTAAGGTCAGACATAAAAATTTCAAGTTTGGTAGTAAAACCAGGCAGAGAAAAATATCAGTAAGAAATGATTCTCCTCTGCTTTAGAAGCATAGGATTCCTTGAAGTCAGTGTTTCTCAAAGTGTGATCCCTGGACCGGCAGGATCAGCATCACCAGAGAGCTCATAAGAAATGCCGATCCTCAGGCTCCACCTGGCTCCATGGAATCGATAACTCTGGGAGTCGGGCTCAGCAATCTGATTTTCACCAGCTCTCCAGGTGATCTGATGTACATACCAGTTTGAGAATGACTGCTTTAAGTCATAAACTCTCTTTATCAAATGTAATATAGACTGTGATTTTCATTTTTTCCTTCAAGTTAATAAAGATGTAGCTGTATTTGGCATGACTATCAAATACACAAATCCTGGCAACGAATCATATACTACCCTTTACACAGCTCCACAAGAGAATCTCATCAGGTGGAAAATTGGCCCCTACAACTCCACTCGTTTTATAGATGAGCAAATGAATTCTCAAGGGCTGAGTCCCTTGTTACTAAACTAATCCCAGAGACCATGCAACTCTACCTCATAGAGCAAGTTCCACACCACACCACACTCCAGTCTTTAAAGAACAGAGTCCCAGTGGCTATGGAAAACATCCAAGATTACGTCTCATAGGTGAGTGAGGGCATCATGCAACTGCCCTGCAAAAGGTACCTGGGAACACACTTTGTGCATCTCTCTGGGACAGAACCAATCGAGGGACTGTAATAGTCATCTATGAGAGGGGACCCCCCTGAAAACCAGGAATTATCTTGTGGAGGATAGGTCCCTTTTAGTACAGGCTTCTCTCACTAGGTAGGGTTTTAGGAGCCCATGGGGATCAGTGTGCCAGTGAATGTTGTTGTGAAAGGCTGTGTTCAGCTTCAGTGAGTTTTTTTTCTGGAAAGTCTTTCAAAACATTTGCCCATTTCATGGTGGGGGGATTTACAAGCACAACTGCCCACACCGTGCTAAGTGTTTCAGCAGTTTTTGACCAAAGCTGGCATGACCCTTGTGCCCTACCTTCCCTATTCACCTGATCTCGCCCTGAGTAACATTTTTTTGTTGTTGTTTCCCTGGGTGAAAAAAAGTCCTCAGAGGGAAACGCTTTGCCAGTGTGGAAGAGGTGAAACAAAAAACGGCAGAAGCACTAAAAGACATTAACCTGGATGAATTCAAAAATAGTTCTGAGCTGTGGGAAAAAACATCTTGATTGGTATATTGCCACAGAAAAAGAGTACTTTGAGGGTGGCTACGGTTTAAATATGTGAGAATAAACACACATTTTTAAATGAATAAATTTCTGTATTTGGAGGTCCCCTCTCATATGTCTGCCTCCCCATTAGGCACCCTGCAGGGACAGAACTGGGACGTCTGCATTGATCTCTGCATCCCCAATGATGAGCAGCCAGGGGGAAACCATCTGCCTTGCTCTACTGATGAAGACCCATGATTCAGGTGTCAAATGCTGTTTCTATGACAGCGTCTCTCAGAATTTAAAAAAAAAAAAAAAAGACAATAGCCATCACTTATACAGCCCTGTTGCTCACCAGACTCTGGTCTGAGCATCCCTTACATTGATGCGTTTACTCTTGCTGACAACACTGTAATGTAGGTTCCGGCATTAATATCCCCATTTTATGGGTGAGGAAACCAAGGCACTGAGGATAAAGAACTTATCCAAGATCATATAGTGGGTGAATTGCAGAAGAGAGACTTGAAACCATCATTTTGGCCTCAGAGCCCTGTCTCCACTGGGATTATTGGTTGCACCATATTTTGATGGAAGTTGATGTGGGCAGTGCATACCGTATACTTAGAATTGTAAAGACGCTGGAAGGGCAGTTGGTAGAAGTGAAGCACCAAGGATGGGGAATCCAGGCTCACGGTGACTAACGGAGAGAATTAGTTCTGTTTTGATACATGGAGTGATATTTACAGAGCAGACACCTTACCAAAAAGTCAACATGTTCTGGCTCTGTATTAGAGCTGGGGCCCTGAAGGACATGGCTGAGACGTGTGATCAGGCAGACAGCCATGCGTCCTGTGCCCAGTGGGTAGGACTTCAGTGATTCCTGTCTGTTGGTTGTTTTTCTCTTGGTACCATCAGATCTTTACCATTCTTTTCATCAGACACTTTTATTGACCATCCTCTCATCTCAGGTCTCAAAGAAACAACCAGGACCCCTGTCCCTGAGAGCTTGACATTCTGAGAAGACACATCATGGATTATTATAGATCACTGTAGAAATGAGTTGCATCCAGGCTGGTTTGTTTTGTCTGGAGGAATGTAAAAATTTCAAAATGTAGATGAATACGGAAGTTACAGCCTGCAGAGCACACACACTTTACCCTTGATCTATTCTCACGTCTCTGAAATGAACACAATTCTCCCTCTTGCTGTGGATAGCTAGGCTAGAGAAAGTCAGTATCTCGAAATGTTCATGTGACGTTCCTTCTGTAATCTTCTCAGTCTTCATGTGAAAAGTCCTGCATTCTTTCGGACTGCTCTTTTGAAAGTCACCAATCACCTCCAAGTTGCCGAACCTTGTGACCCTTTCTCAGATTCTCCTTTGAGACTGCCTCAGTGGTGCAGAACCAATTCAACCCCCCTCTTCAAACTCTATCCTCTCTCCTCCCTTCCTTTGCCTCCTCCTCCTTCAAGTTCATCTTCCCCCGCTGGGCTGTCCTGCAGGAAGGACTACATCTTTTTCTTCTCATCTCTATCTCTTCTCCCTGACCAACTCTATAAATCATGATGAGGACGAGGAGAAGGAGGGGATATAAAGATAATGCCAGTTCATATCCACTGAAAGTTTACAGGGCTAGTCACTCTTTCCATCTTAACCCTTAGAAAACTTAATCAACTCTACCAAGAGGGCAGTATCATTGTGCTGCCTCTACACAGGGGCAAAGTGAAGTTCAGAGAAGGTCAAGTATCTAGTTCCAGGACACACAGCTAGGGAAGAGTGGGTGGGAGCCTGGCACTCTACTGGCTGCATTCTGACCCAATGCTATGCAGAGAACTACAGAGCCCCTCCTCCATTCTTCTCCTCCAAGCTGAGTCAGTATCTCAGCTCTCCGCATTTGTGTGTCTGGCTGCCATGTTGGTGTCTGCACACCTGCCTTGGTTTTATTTCTTTATCTGCAAATGAGCCCCTCTTTATTGGTTTCTCTATATATCAGCAGTGCTGCATTTTCTGACCCCTCCAGATAGCTAGACTTGAACCTTGAGATTAAAAAAAAAATCTTTAACTCAGCTCCTGTGTCTCCTGCACATAGGTGGCAGCCTTCGATCATGTTCCTGCCATTTTCTCTTGGAAGTATCTACTCCAGGCAAACTCACGTTCAAGTGTGGGAGGCCAAAGGGCTTTTGCAAACTCCCGGGCACAACAGTCCTCATCGTGAATGAGCAAATTCATGTCCAGGAAGGGAGAGCAATTTGCGGAGACCACAGAGTAAATCCAAGCAAAGGCCAGAATTTGGAGCCACATGACTGCCTTTGGGAGCTTCTTGAGTTCTTGAACTGGCCTTGCTCATTGTTTTTTTTTTTTTTGAGTTGGAGTCTCACTCTGTCACCCAGACTGGAGTGCAGTGGCCGCTCCTGGCCACCGCAGCCTTGACCTGCTGGGCACCGGTGATCCTTCTGCCTCAGCCTTCCAAGTAGCTGGCACTACAGGCGCGCACTACCATGCCCACCTAATTTTTGATTTATTGTAGAGATGAGAGCTCACCAAGTTACCCAGGCGGGTCTCGAACCCGTGAGCTCAGGCAATCCACTCACCTCAGCCTCCCAAAGCGCGGGATTATAGGCTGAGCCACTGAGCCCGGCTCTAGCTCATTGTTATATGCTACATAAGGCCTAGCATAGTGCGTGGCACACTGGATATTTAATATTTAATATAATTGCTTTTAAATAAAATTCATCATTTCTGTCTCAATTACCCTTTCATCACCTTAACCCCTCACAGACCATCTGCCTGCTTTCATACAATTCTTTTTTCTGTGCACAGACATGAAACTCATCTTCCTAAAGTTCTGATGTCATCCGAACCTTACCTGCACAAACATTACCAATGGTGTTCATGTGAGGAGGAAGCCCCTTGTCTTACTGGCAGCTTTTTCACAGCTTGGCTCCACTTTAACTCACCTTCTCCAGCCATCAAACTTCTTTTGACATAAATTACTATCAGGTTTTTCGGGGGGATGGACGGTGGTAGTGGTGGTGGTGATGAAATTTGTTGTATTTAAATCATTGTCTTACTACTTAAGCCCTTCAATGCAGGTACACTGCCACCAGATGGCAGTAATGTGTCAGTCTGGTGAACCAGATCAATGCTTTAGCTAAACACTTGAAATTAAGGTAAATATGGTCTCATCTTTTATTATGAAGATACAGTTTTTTAAAAGCCCAAGCAGCATCAGCTGAAAGACGTATGGTATGATTTGGTACATTTATTCCTTAATGAAGTCGTCACGGAATTCATTCAAGTTGCCCAAGTGTCCCCTTACTCAGTCACGTCACTACGTTGTAGCAGACTAGATAATTGAAGTCTACTGAACTTTGTTTAAATTAATTACAGGGAAGACCTTTCTATCTGGAGCTCCTGTTCCTTTGATTATCACCAGAAAGAGATGGAGAAACGAGCACAAAATAGCCCTGGAGTTAAATGGTACCAAGTCCCCGTGTGGTTTTTCTCCCATTGTTCAGAAGAACAGACCTCTGTATTCAGCTCATTTTCATTTTCTATCCTTCCTTTTCCTCTCTGAGGCTGGAAATGATTTACACTACTTTATAAAACTGGAGGCACAGAACTCTAAGGCTGAGTGGTGGAAATTGATCTCATCAAGTACTTCCATTTTAAAAAGGCTCAGCTGACCATCTATGCTGAAGGGCCTATTTCCAAATTTAGTTAATACACTTTCTTGTGTATTTTTTACCAAATACAATATTTTGAAGGGAAGGATGGGGATAATTATTTGGGAATCTTGTAGTTGCCTTTTTGCATCAATAGGCACAGATATCTACGAACTGTCAGGTGTCTGGACTTGTAGCGGAAACACAGAGAGGCCCTGACACCAAGGCTATTTTAGGAAGTAGCAGATTTATTTTAGCGCCAGCGGGCTAATGCTCCCAGGCCCGAGTCCCCCAGAGAAGGAGGAGAAGGGTCTTATACCTTAGTTTTGGTAAGGGAGGGGGGTCGGATTGAGCGATTACACATTTTCTTTGGAATTCACAAGGTTGTACTCAGTAAAATCAGATTTTTAAAGAACAAATGGTCTTCAGGAAATGCATGGCAAGTAGGGGTTGAAAACTGATAACTTTAAAAAGAGAGGATTTGGGTAAGTTTGTGAATTGGTCATTCTTTTGCATTTCCAGGAAAGCCATCAGTCTTTGGCTATTTGGTTTTCTCAAACAAAACGGGTCTGGTGGGATTTTAGAGTTTGTCGATTGACTTTCAAAAGGAATACTTTTAACTGTTACCAGCCCCCTTTCTGCCACAGGCTGAACTGCAGGAATCACCGCCCTCCTGCTTCTGTGTCTCCTATTTACCTACTTCAGTGACGACCAGGACCTCCGAGTTCTATTTCTAGACTAAAGCTTTCTCCCGCTCCTTATTTTTTTTAGATGCTTATCTTAGCTTCTAACTGCAAAGTTTAGAAATCTTAGCTATTCTGTTTTACTTAGCCAAGTGAACGAAGACATCTATTCTGAATTCTAAAGGCAGAATGGGGGGGGGGGAGTGAAGAAAGGAAACACATGATTGTCTTTATCTCTAACAAAAATATGTGGGGAGAAATTAGAGCCAAGTGGGACAATTCTTTGCTGCCGTCTAGCTGAACCTCCGTGGAATGCTGATGAAGCTGAGCAAGGCTAGGCTGGAATCCCAGCTTCTTCATTTCTGCAACCAGGTGATAAAGCTCCTCCTTAATGACACAGATGTGTCAGCGAATTGAGGCCAAGTGTGAAAACGCCAGGATCTGATTTTCCAGGCCAGAAATTTATCTTAGGGAAAACTTAGGAGGCCTTTTTGAAATCGCTTTTCTTTCTTTTGTATAAGAATGACTCAGGTAGGGAAAAATGATGCAGTTACTGGCTTCATATAAATTCGGTACTTCACCTCTCTCAGTCTCAGTTTCTTCACGTGTAAAATGGGAACTCGATTCCCCAGCCGTTAGCTATTGTGTGGGGATTAAATGAGAACAGGAGCTGACATGGAAGGAGCACACATCTGTGAGTTTAACCAGACTCCACTGCCATGGAAAATATTAGTTTAAAAATTAAATGGTGAATATACAAAATAATTAATCCCTGAGAGGCAAAGTCTTTTTTTTTTGAGTTAGAGTCTCACTCTGTCACCCAGACTGGAGTGCAGTGGCCGCTCCCGACCACCGCAGCCTCGACCTGCTGGGCTCCGGCGATCCTTCTGCCTCAGCCTTCCAAGTAGCTGGAACTACAGGCGCGCGCTACCACGCCCGGCTAATTTTTTGATTTATTATAGAGACGAGGTCTCGCCAAGTTGCCCAGGCGGGTCTCGAACCCACGGGCTCAGGTAATTCACTCACCTCAGCCTCCCAAAGCGAGGCAGTCTTAATTAACTGGCATGACCTCATCTGAAAAAAGCCTCAGCCCTTTGGATTCAAAACACAGATAAACATTGTCGTCATTTCTTAAAAGCTTTAATATCTTACCTGCAACTTGGAAATAGAGGCGTTTTGGTGCATTTTCACAGTCTTCCTGGAACGCCTCTCTTCATCTGACTTACTGATTTGGAAACCTGGAAGTGTCTACTTGCACCATGTACTTCTAACTCCCTCTCTAGGGACTCAGGCTTCTAACTATTGCGGACACTTAAAAAGCAGCTAATATTTGGTTGGAATTTTATACCTTCAGGCAAAAATAACCATGAGAATATTCCCACTTAGAACAGAATATTGTGAATGAAACTGAAATTAATTTGGTGGACGGAGAATTAAAGTGGTTTCAGCACAGCTTGGCAAAGATCTGCTTCTCAACTCGAAACGTTTTGCTGCGGGCGGCTCATCGCTTATTCTTATTAAAAACAACATCGGTGAAAGGACAGAAACACTGAGGGCCATGACAATTCCCTGTGCACTGTGACAGGCTCTTCATCAGAGATACTGCATGGGGAGGTGGAGTATGGTTCTGGTGCCCGTGGGCCGAGTTGTACATTCTGGTTCCGCCATTCACCAACTGGGTGCCTTTGGCCCATGTTTTTTAACCTCTGGGTCAAGATTTTAAAAAACCGTTCCTGGTGATTCTAATGTACAACCAAATTTAAGTAGTATTGTCCTTGGGCAAGTCCTTACCATCATGGAGCCACAGTTTCACCATCTTCGAAATGGGAAGACCCTACCATACATTTCATGTCAGATGCTGAAGAGGAAGTGAGATGGTGAATGTTCCGTGCTTACGCGCTTAGTGTATTGCTTGGTACGTTGCAAGGGCTTGGCTAATATAAGCCTCCGCTATCATCGTCACCAACATCGTTGCTACTGGCATCATCAGCATAATCGTTGTAATTGTCGTCACCATCACCATCACCCTTACCATCATCCTTGTCTTCGCATCAGCAGCCACAACCTCTTCATTGGTATCTTTACCACCATTGCCTCACTGTTGTCATCTTTGCTGTGATCATCACCATGGTCATCATTACCGTCATCACCATTCCGTCATTGTCATTGTCATCAACACCATCATCTCCACCATCGTTATCCGTCTGTAGGACGTGCCGTCAATTTCTTTAGGAAGCCTCTGGAGTGCTTGGTACTCAACGTGAGAATTTTGAATTCTTGATTTTATTTTCAATCCTTTGGGAAAACTAATTCCCCATGAGCTAAACATTTGGATTTCACTCTGTTCGGGTCAAGAATGCATAAATTAACCCTCTTTATAACATTTGACATGCATCAGAACTGTGCTACTAATGATGGTTACATCTGTGGGCACAGGGCTCCAAGCTTGCTCCTTCTAGTAGCTCACTCAGACCTTAACACCTGTTGTGGACAGGGCTCCCAACCTCGCTCCCAGAGGTGTGGCCTACACAGGGGCAAACCTGCATAAACACAGCGAGAACTCTATCAGCCATTCCAAGCATCACTGTAGGAATAGGTCACCCAGTATATCAAATTTTCATCTTCAAGTGAATTCCTTTTTGCATTTGGCATGGAAGGTGATAAGTATTTTCTGAGCTATTTTTCAGTTGCAAACTTCAGTCTGCTGAGATGAAATATGCAGATTGAGGCCTGAACAGCTGTAACACTCCAGAGTGGCTGGTATTTTGGTGGGCTTTATTTTAAAGTCTTTGACAGTTCAATCTCACTAAATAATTCAGCTGTTTAGGAAAAGCCATATGATCTTAAAATAAGTCCCTGAAGGTCAAGAACATAGGTTGAAATTTTACTTTTTCGTAAATAGCGTTTGACAAAATAACAGAAATGTCCCTTATCATATCTCTTCCTTCACATCTTTGAATGAAATTACCAAGTGCATATCACTAGATGTTCATTTATAAACACTCTACATCTTCTTCATGCCTTTCTGGTGGAGTATTAAGCTAACATTCTGATTTCTGTGTTCCAAATGAAGTTAGATATTCTAAAGAACAATTTCAAAAAGCAGCCCTAACTTGGGGTGTCACTGATCATTTGAAAAGTCCTTTGTTACATCCAGCCCAGAAAAATACAAGCCTCGCATCATAGAAAAGCTAAAGTATTGACTGTAAATCTATAAAGAAAAGGAGGTGGGCACCTCTTGCAATGTAAAAGTTTTCCAGGTCAAAGCTGAATCTCTCTCATCCATCACTGGGCTCTCCAAGGTGACATGCAATTCACAAGTGAAGTATTAGCATCCAGAAACATATTGGTCAACTGTTTCTTGGAGCCCCTTAAAGATGGGTCTTTTGACTGAGTTACCAGATTGGTAGCTTTGGAATAGCTGCTCATGGAGGTGGGAGGCAGGATGGGGTGGTCCAGGGGTAAATCTCATCTCAACTCACATAGAATTCTATGCTCTTTGAGGCTGATGGGATGCTGAAGTTCATCTATCTTAAATACCTTCTTGTTTTATGTTACAGATGAAAGACCGAGGCCCAGGGAGAAGAGATGATATGTGCCTATGAATGCACTCAATTCATAACAGAAGCAGAGAGTTAAGATGCATGTGGCATTGGGACACGGTGACACCATGCATCAGGGTTGGCCTGTGTGTTCTTCCAACCTGGCTGGCAAGCACGGGCATGGCTATTTTGCTTGTGTAGAAACGAGACTCAGATTTTACACTTGATCTGACCTCCAGCTCTTACTACGTGAGCTTGGCCACATCATTCAAACACTCTTAATGCCAGCCTCAAGCAATTCTATATTTAAAAGTATCCTGAATGAAGCTTTGTATACACTAGTACTCAGCAAAGACTCACTTATGAATTCATCCCCTCTGATTCCCTAAAATGCTTTGTCTTGGACTAGGGCTTGAGGTCTATCACTATGGAGCTGAATCATCATAAAATTTACTTTTAATATTCCAGCAGGTACTCTTATACTTCTCAGACACTGTTTTGATCTTGTTTCAGGAAAATGTAGTCACTCAACCCTCACAATGCTAACCGACATGTAGACTGTCATAAGTCATAAGTCAGATCAGGGAAAACAGAAGCTTAGTTAGCATAGTGCTACCCGTAAGACCTGCCCAAGTCTAAAGAATAGCCTGAAAAATTTTATAAGGAAGCTTTTCTCATTTATCACAAGATTAATTCATACTCCTTTTAGAAAATTTAAAAAATATAATTGACCAAAAAGTGGGAGGTAAACACCACTCATAATTCTACCAGTCAGTGAAAGTCATTGTTAATATTTGGTAGGAATATGAGTTTTATATAGAGTTAACAAAATGGGACCTGATATTCTATAGCTTCTATTTTTCCAGCAGTAAATGTATTATAGGTTTTTCCCCAAGTAATTGAATAGTCATCTTTTTCATGGATATACAGTATCCATCATTCATATATTTAATTACCAGAGTGGGACTCAAAGTACTGACCAACTGATAGAGCATGAATACCAACCAATGAGAATCGGGGGGAATATTTGATAGACCCATCCAGGTGAAACCAGATGCTGACTCTGCTTGGCCATCATATAACAAGTTTCTTATTTAAAACATTTCATTTTTATTTTTAAAGTTTTCTGCGATCATAAACACCTTTCTGATGAAAGAAGAGATAACAAAATCTTGACATGCATCCTTAAGAATATTATGAGGTTGATTGCTTAGAAGTACATTGTTTATGTCAAAGGATAAACACAGGTTTGGGAATATTGCTGGAGGGCAAGCTCTCCAGGATATAAACCCAGCCTTTAGATAGGTCATGGTCATGAATCTTTGTTTCCTTTCCTTGGGAAGCACCCCTAGGTGGAAAATTAAGAAAGGTTAAATAGTCACATTAGAAGGGCACCAGGTATCTCCTGACTGTGCCTTGTCACATTTGCAGAGACATCCCTCACCCTAATATAGTGATTCCCCATTTCCACAGTGGTTTTATACTAGGATGGAGGAATCTTCCAACGTCCTCTTACTAAGACTCCCTGGTTGCCCATGATAGATTGTCTTTCGTCACAATGAGCAAGAAACCCAACTTGCCAATTATAAGTTTTGTTCCTGACAGTCTTTGGCTAAAGGACAATGGCAGTTGAAAAATAATAATAAATAGTAAGCTTCCTTTTCATGAGTAATTGCTGTGTAAATTGCTTACGTAAATACTGTATGCCAGACAACATTCTTTTCAATAAGACAACATTGGTATATAGGTGTCACTGTTATTACTTTGATTTTAAAGCTGAAGAAACTGAGGCTTAGAGCTTCCCAAGGTCAAACAGATACTGGGGGAAGCTGCAGTTTGAACTCACACTTTTCTGACTTCAAGTCTGAAATATTTTCTCATTACTGTAGTGTTTCTTTTTCTCCTTTTACTTTAGAAATGATGTCAGGTACTCTTAGTTAGTGATGAGGATATGCATGATAAATGTGCTCCTCTAATAATTCCTCTACTTGAAATGATTAACATTCCCAATAGTTAATCTAGGTTTTCAACCCTCTGTGAATATTTGCAGTTTCGATTTCTGCTCTGTCTTTCAATGTCACTGCTGCATGGACTTTCTGGCACTGTCTCAAATTTGTTGAGCATCAGAAGAAATATTGTCAGGCAACCATTCTGCCATTTTGGGGGAGTTCAACTGTGAAAGAGAGAAAATACTTAAAAACAGATTTGTGGGAAAGAAAGTTTTACATACAGGTTTTAGTATAAGGGTGTTGAATAGCTCTCAGTATTTTCTATTACTGCTTTTAAAATGTCTTCTATCTTTTGTCCTTGAAATCTGACTCATGAATGAATCAGAATTTAACAGTTATCCCAGGAATGAAGACTCCAGGTAGTTGGTCAATGAATAAATATACCTTTTGACTTAACAAATAATTACGGAGAGTCAACCATGACCAGGATCTGCACGGGGTGCTTTCATCCATGCCATCCCAAATGCATTCCTTTCAGGTGCTTAAATGTGGCAATCGCCCTATAGTAGGATAAGTTGGCAATATCGACCCAGTACCATAAGGTTCAGGCAACATTGGGTAGCTTCAGTGCCCCTCCATCCTGTGATCTGAAATGTCCATGAGCTGGAAATCACTTCTGCAGTTGGGTTGATGAAGCATGGTGAATATCAAGATCAAATATTTGAGTCTCATCTGATTCCAGAACAGCCTCAAGAATGAGTCCCTCTGGCTCTCCTCTACAGGAACCTAGGGTCTTTGATCTGGATACATGCTACTTCTGAATCATCAAAGGATTCTGAGCAGGACAGTGGTGTGACCAGGTTTCTGTTTTAGAGGCCATTCTAGCACAGTGGGGTAGTAGAGTGGAATGTCAGGAGGCTGTAGGGAGGCCAGTGAGGGGGTGGGATGTCTACAGCAGGGAGGTTGGAGGCATGGACAAGGAGTAGCTAGGAGGAGGGCGAAAGCAGACTTAATGGATCTTGAAGGAGCAGGAGTGAGAAGGTTTGGGCAGTGACTGGCTTTCTTGGAGTGATGTAGAACAGACACTCTTTATTTGCTTTTCCCCTAAGTTGAATTCCACATTAATTTCTCACCCTTTAGTCAAAATATTATAGATCACAGCATATTATAGCAAATAAATCTGGGGGAAAAGGGCAGTCAAGGATGTTAGGTTTTTTCCTGGTTCTGGCTGCATATTATGTGAAACCTTTATTTTATAATCGAATGTGTATAGTAAGCTATGTTTCTTGTTTTAAATGTTTTATAGATATTAATTCATTGAATATTCATGACATTTCTATGAACTAGAGACTATTATTACCCCATCTAACAGAGAAGGAAACTGAGTTACAGAGGGATCAAGAAACTTGCCCAAGGTCACATGCCAACAAATTAGTCAGTTTCCAGAGTCTGTGCTCTTAACCATTACACAACATAGCTTCTTCTTGGAGGCTGATGTCAGAATCAAATTTTTATGAACTCCAACCTGTTCATGGGGAAAAAAAAAACAGTACCCAGCATATCTCAAGGACAGCCAAGGGAAAGTTCGTTATATTGTTTTGACTTTGATTTAATTTGATCCCAAACACCACCATCGAGAAACAGTTTCATCATCCCAGTCTCCTACATTAAAAAAAAAAAAATGATGGTGATTTTCTGATGGCGGCTCTGATGGAGTTTTAAACATAATTATTTTAGGTCTGTTTATCCATAAAGTGCCCTACCAATGGCTTGTGATGATTTATCTCTATGGATTAAATGTCACAAGTGAAGAGCTGTGGTCTAAATCATACATTCACGGCAGACCTTGAAAACCTCTGGAAGGTCTCCCAGCCCCACACACCAAAGTCAACTAAAGTTTTCCAACTTTCCTTTCTATTATCAGATAACTGGAATTACACATGGAACACATTGCTTGATATATCACAGTCTGATAGGCATTTAAAGTCATCAAGTTCTTTCAAAGAGAGATCAAATTTTATTAGTTTAGGTAGGTCTCACAGATCCACTCTCAGATTGACAACCTCATACTGCTTTGAGAAAAAGTATTGAAGTGTCCAAGGCACAGAGACAACACAGTACTTGGGTATGTTGCTATTCATTGTTTGATAGTTGTTTTTCCTTTTTTTGAGATAGGATCTTGCTCTGTTGCTTAGGCTGAAGTGCAGTGGTGAAGTGCATAGCTCACTGCAGCCTTGAGTTCCTGGGCTCAGGAGATCTTTCTGCCTCAGCTTCCCAAGTAGCTGGGACTACAGGCATGTGCCACCAAATCTAGCAAATTTATATTTTTGTACAAACAGGGTCTGGCTATGTTTTCTGAGTTGGTCTTAAACTCCTGGTCTCAAATGATCCTCCTGTCTTGGCCTCCCAAAGTGCTGAGATTACAGGTATGAACCACCATGCCTGGTCTGAATTTTTTTTCAGACAGCTCCTTGAGAATTAATATGATGTATGTATCATTATAAACTCCAGTGTGAAAGACTATATGCAGCAAAATTGCCCCAGAATGAAACAAGCAATGAAATGGATTTTAGATCAAGAGCCATTTGTTACATTCTTCCTTATGCGGGTGTGCCCAAAAAATATATACATATTTTAAGTATGATGTTTGCTCAAAAAATGGCGTTAATCAAATGAATTCTAGCATCACCATTCAACAGGCAGGATGGTCAAAGGAAATGGCAGAAGCACTGTTGAGCGAATGTCATACTACACATTGCTACCATAATTTAATTCAACTTCAAAAAGTAATACATAGATAACATCTCTTAAAATGTGTATACATTTTTTTTGACACCCCCTTTAGTTTTTATTTGCCAACAGCCCCTCTGGCACTCTCCAGAGCAGGGTGTCTCCACCTCAGCATATTGGCATTTGGAGCTGAATCATCCTTTGTGATGGGTGCAGTGCTGTGCACTGCAGGGGATTCAGCATCATTGTTGGCTTCTACCTACTAGATGCCAGAGGCACCCTGAGTCATGGCAACCAAAAAACCCTCAAGACACTGTCATATGTCTCTTGTGCAGAGCAGGGGTAAAATCACTCTGGGATGAAACCACTGCTCTAGACTATTCGTATTCAATGACATTGGCTGCAAAAACCTTTTCAGTCAAAGATTATTATCAGGACCTATGAGACTACATGTTTATCTATTTAACAACTGTTTATCGAGTGCCTATTATCTGTCAGATGAGCTGAAAGGCTTGGGGGTAGCAGAGGTGAACAAAATACAGTGAACATGGAATCAAGGGAAAAGCTTGAAGATGGGGTTAAGGCTGATTTGGTTTTTTTGTCATGTCTTATGGAGAAGACTTGTAGCTAATCAAATGAAAATTTAAAAAATAAAACCAACAAAATATACTTCACAGATAGACTATTAACAGATAGAGTTTGAGATCTCTTCATCTGATGGTATAGATTAGTAAATTTCTCCAATATACCTCACCCACCACATGCATAAATATAAATATATATTTCGTATGGACACACACATGTGCATATACATATACACACCAGTCCTTCTTAACAGATGGTTTGGCTGTGATAGAAAACCCCCAGAGAAAGCAGGGCAGTTTGTTTCTTTCTTCTGCACATGCCTGGATCTAGGCTGGTATGGGGTCCTCACTGTGGAAGGCCCCCAGGCTTTATCTTCCTGCTTTTTCATGTGAATTCCCCTTCCCTCGGTGGCTCTCCTGCTTGTCCACATTTTACCCAGCAGGGAGGAAAACAGGGATCAAAGAAGAATGACAAGGAACAAGCATCAACACTATATGAGGAGATCCCTGGAGGTAGCCATGGGGCCCACTGGCCTGAATTGAGCAATGTGACTACATCTAGCTGCAAGGGAGGCTGGAAAACAGAGTCTTACAAGCCCTCTAAAACTATGGTGGATGGGAGAACAGATTGGAACACAAGTAGCAATTTCAACCCCAGAAGCATTTTCCCTTTCCCACATTTTCTTTTCCCTATTAACATATTACTTTAGAGTTTTGAATAATTAATATAATACCATCTCTATACTAATACTTGCCACAAAGTATAAGCAGTGGAGAGCTGTGTAACAGCTCTTTGAGGGGTGTGTGTGTGTGTGTGTGTGTGTGTGTGTGTATGTGTGAGTGTGTGTGTGTGTAGGTGTGTGTTGGGGGAGTTCTGATACAACCTGATCGTAGGTTTGTCAATTTCTATGGTATAAATACTTCCACTATGGCTTCTACCTTGTGGTTTTTCCATATTGCAACGCGAACTGGCTCTAACAGGGTCCATCTTGAACCTGTAGCTGAGTGAGTTCAGTTACCGGACAATTCTTGTTAACCTGAGCTACAAGGTGGGACCGCAGCTTATGTACATAGAAGACTGGGCTATTAACGATGCCCCTTCAAATTACTTTGGACAATTTATTCTGCATTGGACTAATGAGCCTTGTACTGCACTTCTGGGAAACCTCTCACCTTGTAAAATAAAGCCCATCAGATCATGTGCTAAATATTAACCTCACTAGAAAGCAAAGAAAAATAAGCACTAGGAAAGATTAATTCCCTTTCATGCAAAAAGAAGACTTTCCAATGAGCTACTAAGTGTAATTCATATTTTTAGATTAAGAATGTGTTTTGCACTGAAAAAAAAATTGTTACAAACTATTACCAATATCATGATGCTGAGTAATAAAGGCATTTAAAAATGCTCGTCCGCAGCATGGTTCTTGCATAAACAAGTGTAATGTGACATGACAGTGCCTAATGGTATATTCAGGGAATCTACATCAGCCTAACTTTGCCACATTTGTCATCAGGTCTACACGGCTGGACTTGAGAGGACTCTCCTTTCTTCCTTGCCAGGCTAATGAATCTTCTGGTGGTAGTGCTCCTGAGTCAATAGAAGAAACCATATCTCATACCCAAGCTAACAAAAATAAAAGTGAAAACTCCTTCCAGTCTCAGGCAGTGAAGGCAGCTACCTCAGGAAAATTAGTAGGTACATGAAGAAAACAATGATTCTTTTTTGTGCTGGCTCAATGTGGTTTTTCCGCTGGCCGTGTGTTTTGATGTATGTTTGAATGACAGCTCATGTTCACATAGATGCTGAATTAGAGGTCATAAAGTTTTAATTTTTTTCCCTTCTGACTTATTGGACCCACTTAACAAACCTCAAAGGGAAGGTGGGGTGAGTCTTATTTCGGTCATTTTACAGATGAGGAAACTGAAGCTCCAAGAGGCTGAGTAACTAGATGGTCATCAGAACTAGAACTCAAGGCAGCTTCTTCCTGGTCCCAACACTCTCCGCCCTTAAGTTCTAGGAAAGCAGCTACTTGGTCTGGTTTGTACCTTAGGACCCAGTCTGGTATCTGGCATACAGTAGGTGCTCAATACATAGTTGCTGATGGTTTTTCTATGCCTCTCATTCCCCCAAAATGTGATGCAGCAGGAAGGTCAAGGGCACCAGAAAGCAGAAATCCCACATCCACCCCAGCTCAGCAGAAGACCTCCTGAGACAGAATGGAGAAGTAATGCAAACCTCCAGCTCTTGGTTTCTTTTTTTAAAAATGAAAATGATTCTCATCAGATCTAACTAAGAAGAGGAGATAGAAGGATCAAGTCAAACAGGACCATGGAAATTTTCTTTAAAAAGTACACACTTACAGTGCTGTGGTGATTTTTAAAGTAAGGAAAGATATTCCTGCAACCTGTTTGTGCTTCCTGATCAGGGCTCTGTCACTGAGGCTGTGAGCAAGATGCAGCTGCAGGTACCAACTGCTTGTGTCATGCAACTCTGCCTTCTAGAATTTTCTTGAGGGCTTGTGGGGAAGCTCATGGCATTTGTATTAGCCTCAGAGGCTGCTACATCCCTCCTCATCTACAGCCAAAGTGATGTGTGATGCCTTCCCCAGGTCAGAGTGCTTCTCAACATCAGGCAAAAGGCTTTCCTTAAAGCTCGGTGTTTACCCATTTTATTTGCTATAATCTGTAGTCAGAAGAGAAGGGGATCCTTGTCCACTGTTCTCTACATCTCAGCAGGAGAACATCTCAAGTGTAGAAGTAAGTAAACGTCCCCATTCTGCACTTGCTAGCCGTTCTACTTGGGGCATCTGCTTGTTTGAGTTGGAGTTTCACTCTATCCCCCAGGCTGGAGTGCAGTGGCACAATCATGGCTCACCACAGCCTCAACCTCTTGGACTCAGATGATCCTTCTGCCTTAGTCTCCTAAGTAGCTGGGACTACTGACATTGCACCACCACACCTGACTAATTTTTTGATTCTTTGTAAAGACAAGGTCTTGCTGTGTTGCCTAGACTGGTCTTGAACTCCTGGGTTCAATCAATCCTCTTATCTTGGCCTCCCTAAGTGCTGAGATTACAGGTGTGAGCCACCGTACCTGGTCATATTTCTTTTCTTTTCTTTCTTTTTTTTTTTTTGAGTTGGAGTCTCACTCTGTTGACCAGGCTGGAGTGCAGTGGTGTGCTCACGGCTACCACAGCCTCGACCTGCTGGGCTTAGGTGATCCTTCCACCTCAGCCTTCTAAATAGCTGAAACTACAGACGCATGCCACCACACCTGGCTAATTTTTTGTGATTCATTGTAGAGACAAGGTCTCATCAAGTTGCCCAGGCTGGTCTCCAACCCCTGGGCTCAGGCAATCCTCTCGCCTCGGCCTCCCAAAATGCTGGAATTACAAGCTGAACCATCACGCACGGCCCTGGCCATATTTCTTAATCTTTTTCAGCCTCAGTTTCCTCATCTGTATGAATGGTCTATCAACTACCACATGAGTAGATAATAGGATTATGTACTATATTTCTGTGCAAAGTGCTAAGCTCTGTGCCTGACACAGCTCTAGAAATGTCTACTGCAGCTACCAACACTGTATGCATGGATCCAAGGTATTCCAGCAGCTCATGTCGACAATTCACTTTCTCTTACTCAATATGCATGATGACCTTGGATAAAGCAGAGTTCCATATCACTGGGTATCAGACATTTCCAAATGTGAGACTGGCATTATACCCACAATCTGACCACCTTCAACAGCAACTCGGCCTCCACCACAGCTCAAGCCACTACCCCTCAGGGTCTGGGTGAGTGCAGAAGCCTCCTAACTGGCTTTTCTGTTTCTACATTTACCTCCTTCTTCAATCTATCCTTCGACACAGTAGTCGCAGGATCCATTAAAACACAAGTTATATCACATCCTTCCTCTGCTTGGAATCGTTCAATGGCTCTCCAATGCAACTGAGTAAATCCAAAGTTCATACCTCCATGATGTTCATACCTCTGCTCTGTTTCCTCTCTGCCCTCATTTCCTGCTACAATGTTTAGATGAATGAATGAAATAAGGAGACAAGACCTGGATGGTTAAAGAACTCTAATCCATGGTTGTCTCCTTAATTGAATCAACTAAGTAACAACTGTCAGAACTGGTGTGCAGATTGAAGTAGACAAAAGGGGCATGATAAACTTAAAAAATAAATCTAGGCTGGGCATGGTGGTTTATGCCTGTAATCCCAGCATTTTGGGAGGCCAAGGTGGGAGAACTGCTTCAACCCAGAAGTTTGAGACCAGTCTAGGCAACGTAGTGTGACCTCATCTGTACAAAAAATAATAATTAAAAAAATAGCTGGGCATGGTGGTGGTGGTATGTGACTGTAGTTCCAGCTATTCGGGAGGCTGAGGTGGAAGGATCGCCTGAGCTCAGGAGATTGAGGCTGTGGTGAGCCGTGATGATCATGCCACTGTACTCTAGCCTGGGCAACAGAGGGAGATCCCTACTAAAAAAAAATCTGGAATGTGAAAGGGGAACCACTAAATAGAAATATGACTGCTGGGTAGGGATATAGGAATTTCAGAGCCATGATGAGAAAAAAATGTTCTTACAGTTTCAACTGACAATGAGTGGAATGAACTCTTTCATGAAGAGGTAAATTCTTTACTACTGAAAATACTCAAGCAGAGATTGGGAAATTATGTGAGCAAGAGATAGAGAAGCAAGATTTCAAAAATCAGAAAACAGATTTGATAAAATTACATTCAATTTCTCCTTTGCCAGAAAGTCTATTATTTGTATTATTAAAGAATAGAATGGAAATAAATAAGAGTCAACTACTTCAGCCCCCAGCAATTGAAATAAAATGTCAAAAGAAAATGCATGTCAATGAACATTTAGTTTTTTTCCACATGTTGGCGATTGTGAGTAGTGCTGCGGTAAACATAGGGGCCCTGATATCTCTTTGAGATTCTGCTTTCAATTATTTTGGATAAATAACCAGAAGTGGAATTGCTGGATCATATGGTAGTTTTATTTCAAATGTTTGGAGGAAACATCATCCTGTTTGCTATAGCATCTGTACCAGATCAACTTATATGAGGCAGCAAAGAGTCAGATTTCTAGATGCAATAGGGGAATGACAGTTGCCAAAGGCTGAGAAGAGGAGAAACAGGGAGTGAGTAACCAACAAATAGGAAGTTTCAGACAAATGTGATGAATATATCTTCTGTACAACATTGTAACCAGAGCCAACAATAGCATATTTTTACACTTAAACATTTGTTAAGAGCATAGATCTTATGTTACATGTTCTTATCACAATAAAAGAGATTAAAACAACAAAAAAAATCCATGTCATAGTGGAATATTGTAAGAGTGCTTTATAGAAAGGTCTCTGCTTAGGCCAAATTACTGGAGAGAAGGACTCATTCCAAAGAAGATAGCCCACATTGGCCACCTTCTCCTCAGCCTTCTGAGGAGAGGATGAGGTAGAGGGAGTGTAAGCTTTGAGACCATCGTGGTCAATCCTGACTGAGGGAAAGGTTCTAATCGCCAAATGACACATTAGGTTGTTTGGCAGGAAAGCAGGTCATTCATTTTTAATTATTTCACTCAGGGTCCTTTCTCTCTTTTGGATAACCTTCAGTGTGTGTGTGTGTGTGTGTGTGTGTGTGTGTGTGTGTGTGTGTGTGTGTCCATTTCCTTTTAGTGTGAAGTTAATGGTTCATTCAACAAAAACGATTTCGGGAAGATCTGGGCCTAAGAGCAGGGGCTATGATGCTGAACCACATCGAGACCCAAGGTTCTGACCTTTCCCGTAAGAACTGGTCATCAAAAGAGAGGTTTGTAAAGGCATGTGTGCCTCATGAGAAAATTATGTTGTATCTGACCCTCGTAAAAAAGAAGGTCAAAGAAATTTGTTGTGGATTCACTGCAGAAAATGGGCCTCTCTTTCCACAAATGGGATACCAGTTCCAGGTCACAGCATGCAACTGGGACCTTATCATGAAAGCTATGGATTGTTTGAATCCAGTCTCTTATGGAGAGCATTAACAAGTTGTAACTGACCCTAGACTGCAATATTCTCTCCAAATGATAGACTTTCTACTTTCTTCCTCTCATAACTATCTCATTAAGGCAAGAAGAGAAAGTATTTTACCCTATAAAACATGTTTAGAGAAGATATCTGTGCCCCTCAAGAGGGAAACTGAAGGCTGAACAAATCCCTAGAATTGGTTATTAAAAATAAATGCAATGGATTGGTCCAGTGCTATGGTTATTTTTAACAAATAAACCAAGAATAGTGGCCGAATGCATTAGAAGATAGGGAGATATAACCTGAAAACAGATTTAATGCACCAAATAGAATTTCCATAAAAGATAAACAAATAAATATGTGTAACTTATTCTCCAAACAAAAAGAAGATGAAATAGGAAACGGATGTAGAATACCCTTCTTCTCTTGTCTTACAGACTGATATCTAATACATCTATGTATTTTTCATTCATTCAGCAATATTTTTGAACATCTCTCATACTATCTATGTGCCAAACACCAAAAGTTCTGATTTTGTGGACTAGCACTTATTGTCATGGCTTATTTAAAAAGTTATTTAACAAAACATTGCAAGTCATGAAATGTTGCTTTTTGTCTCTGTACTGTAAAGCACTTATTTAAAAAGCAGAATCCTATTCTCTAACTTGACAACATAATTTAAAAAATCTTGTCAACGAACAAACAAACAAATCCAAAACAATTCAGAAAAATATTGAAGTAAAAAAAAAAACTCTATCCATTGTGGTCAAACCAACTGGGGAATTACAGCATGTTTTGAATGTTTTAAAAAATAAATTTCTCAAAGTAGTCAACTATTTTTGCCTCCTGCTATTTTGCTTGTGTTTCTCAGCCACTGAAGCCCCTGGAGTCCCATGGAAGGTCACATCAAGCCCAAGAATAAAACTCATTTTTCCCCTCAAAGGATAAATATGAGCAGTCCAAATGTACTACTTTCCCTTATTGAAATGATGATACCCAGTCACCAAAGTTTTTGCGTTAATTCTATGAACACAAATGACTTCTCTTTCTGTCATCAACAAAAAGAAAATACAGCCAAGACCACTTCTCTTGAAGCTGTTCATTTGGGCCAGTGCGACTGACCAGAGTGTTGGTTATAGTTCACTTGGCTTTTCGGCCACCATTCGCAGGTAAGGGGACATAGAGCTACCAGCTACCAAAGCTGTCAGCGGCCCTTGATTGGCTCTAAGACACATCTTCATGGTCCCGAAAGAAGCCACAGAAATGAAATAGTAGCCTTAGAGGAACAGAAACTCATATTGCTACTAATGGTCCCTAGTGAACTCTGTGTTTGGTTCTTAATGTGCTGAAAAAGAGGAGGTGGAGCGGGGCCACTGACCAGGAGTGCAGAGTTGCTGAGCAGTACCCAGGCCCTCCAAGGTAGTGATTCTGCAAGTGTAAAGTACCGGTGTCACTGCATGCCTGGCCATGTGATCCTGTGGTGCTGGCACTTTGTATGAGTGCCCTATAGCTGCGGTAACAAATTATACAGTCTTAGTGGCTTAAAACAGCACAGCTTAACTATTTTATAGTTTTGAGGTCAGAAATCTAAAATGGGTCTCATGGGAGTTAAATCAAGGTATCAAGGGGGCTGGTTCTACCCAGAGGCTCTAGAAAATAACTAACTGCTTGTTTTTCCCAGCTTCTCCAGGCTGTCCACGTTCCTTGGCCCATGACTATCACTCTGACTGTGATTTCCATTGTCACATCTCTTTCTCCGGCTCTGACCCTCTTCTCTCTCTCTTCTAAGGATCCTTGTCATTCTATTGGATTCACCTAGATAATCCAGAATATTCTCTCCACCTCAAGAATCTTCATTTAATCGCATCAGGAAGATCTCTTCGGTCATGGAAGGAACATATTTACAATTCTGGGGATTGAAACAAAGACATCTTTGGTGGGGTGGGAGGTGGGGGGGGTGGGCATTAGTGTGCCTACCATATATGTTGAGAGCAACAGGGGAAAAACAGATAGATTGTGCTAATATGAAGTTTAAGTTTAATAGAACAAGTGGGAGGGGCTCATAGTCATTGAGGGCTTAGGGAGAATGAAGACAATCATTGACTGCAGGATGCAATGAGCCCAGGAGGCTGGAAAACTGGCAAAAAAAAAGATAAGGGGGATAAGTGTGTGTGTGTGTGTGTGTGTGTGTGTGTGTGTGTGTGTGTGTGGTGTGGCCTTGATAAGGCTACAGAACTGGTTCCATGGGAGAGGGAAAAGGGAGAAATAGAAGGTCATGGTCCAAAAGGAGATTTCGAGTGGGAAATATTTGACTTGGAGCGATTGGCATATTAGCAAGGTCTGAAGTGTGGTTTTATGAGTTGTCTACTCAAGTGAGTGGGAGATAAACATCATCAGTATAATAGAAGTGAAATCAGTGATTTCACTGAGTGATTTCAAATCAGATGCAGAAATCACTCAGATGCTGAAGAAGAAATGGTAGATAGGAAACCTGAGTCAGGACCCAGAGTTCTAGAATCTTGATAGTTATGGGGAAGGGTCCTGGAGGGTGGGAGGACTGAAAATAATACAATTAGATGGCATGAGCTTCAGAGAAGTCATTGATTAAAGGGAATGATAGAAGGAAGGTTTTTCTAAAGGGTCCCCAGGAATGTTGATTTCACCTCATAGCTTTGAAATATTGGGGTTGAGAGAGTAGAAGAGTGAGAGAAAACACCAAGTGCACTTTAAAAAACCAAATTTTTTCTATTATACTTACCATTTAACTTACTATATATTTTATTTTTATTTTAGCCTTGTTTATTTTGAGTCTTCTCAATAGGATGCAAGCTTAATCAGAGTGGTTCAGTGATATGCCTGCAGTACCCAGAACAGTGCTGGGCACACATTAGGGCCTTTCCAATTAACTGTTGAATGAATACATGAATGACTGGAAGGAGGGGAGAAATAAAAGACAAAAGAAAGTAAAAGAGGAAGGAGAGAGGGAGAAAGGGAGGGAGGAAAGAGAGGGAGGAAGGAAGAAAGGAAGGACGGAAGGAAGGAAGGAAGGAAAGAAGTAAGAAAAAGAAAGAAGGGAAGAAAGAAAGGTTGGATGTATTTATACAATGCAGGTCAGTTGGGGAAGAGCCAAGTTTCTCTAAAGGTGAGAGAAAACGTATGTTCTAGGAGATTATTGAAGATGTAAAGAAGTTTAGAATAGAGAGAACATTCCAAAGGCAACAGTGGAAGAGGGAGCAAAGAAGAGGAACTAGCTGGAGAAAGATATTTTTGAGGGAGTTAGTGAGCGAAATGGGGAATTATTTTGGGGATGTGATCTAAGTGGGGATGCAGTAACCTGGCTCCTCTTCTCATTGAGTCTCCTGAGTGCAGGGATCTTGTTTCATTCATTAAGTAGCCCCTGACTGAGAGTGGGCACTCAGCAGGTAAGCAGCTGGTTCAAGGGAAAAAACACCAAGAACTATCTAACTCCACAGCAGTACTCCCCTTTCTGGATAGCTTCAAGCAACAGCCATATGACCATCTTTCAGGGATGTCCAATAGCTGAAACCAACGTTAGAGGACATCTTGGGCCCCTTTTAATTCCTAAGTCGTCAAATGGCCAAAGGGACCATAGTCGCTTCTCCTCTCAATTTACATTCCAGTTATTTCATTCATTTTAATGATGGGTGAGCAGAATGACCTTTTGCAAACATCACCCACAGCTTGGAACTTGATGGGCAAACGGTGGAATCTTACTTGACTCAGGTCCTAGGTATGTGGTGCAATAGCACAGCAGAGCCACTTAGAGAGAAGGAACATCTCCGCGAATTTAATTTCCCATTACTATGGTTACCTTGAGACTTTTGTTACAGCAAAAGGTTAAATGCAACCAAGTGTTCATTAGAACATTTCACCAAACCCTTATTTGTGTGTAAATCAATGACCATGTGAGTGTAGGGTGTAGAACAAGAGATAGTGCACAAGCTAGGGAGAGCTAACTGTCTAATCAGCCTTGAGACCCAAACTGTTCTCTGACGATTACAATGGGCATCATCTGGAACATGCATGAAATAACTATAATTGAGAGGGGGAAAAGATCAGACATTGCATAATAATGTTCCAAGAGCATTTGTCTAGGACCAAAGATTATTTGCTCATTCTTGCAAAGTCATTTTTGAAAATGTTCAATTTCTTCTTATTATTTTTGATGGGCCTCAGTGATCCTTTCAAAATTAATGGCCCAATACTATTTACATTAGTTTACCCCAGTCTAAGGAGTATTCCATCCAGAAGAATTATCTGTTACCCAGGAGCTTTAAAAAGAAATAGTGAGTAAGAGAGCCTTCCATAGCGGTGGGGAGTGGGGAGCAGGTACGGCAGGGGTGTCAGAAATCCAACTAGTGTGAGCAGTTGGAATTAAGTGACTAGGGTTGCAAGGCTGCTTTTGTGATGGAATGCTAGGCTACTGTAGATACACAACCAGTGGTAGCTATACAACTGAGAGGTAGACTGGCGTGCCCAGGTCTTCCATCCATGTTAGTTTCCTTCCCCTAAATTGTTTTCCTGGGTGAAGTTCTCATTCCTGTCTCTTACTTCTGGATGCCTTGGAGTGTAGTCATAGTGCCCAGCCAAGTCTCAGATTGCCATAGGATGATGGGCAATGGGGGTAGGCAATAGGAATTCTCTTTCCCCCAATTCTGGTGTTCTCTGGAGTCCTAAAAATTAGCGGGATGCCCAAGGCCGCCAGACATGGGCAAAGAGACTTGTAGATCTTTCAATCTCCACAACTATATGAGGGGGAACCTTCTCCCCCCCAAAACAGAATTATTTTTTGGAGGGTGGGACCCTTGTAGTACAGGCTTCCCCCACCAGTTAAGAGTTCTAGGAACCCATTGGTAGCAGTGTCCAACTAGCTTTGTTGTGAGAAGCTATGTTTGGCTTCAGTGAATTTTTTTTTTGAGATTATTTCAATGAGCTTGCCTATTTTATGATGGGTGATTTATAACATCTGTCCACAGCACACTGATTGTTCAGCAATTTTTGATAAAAAACACACATGACCCCGTACCCCTACACCCTATTCATCTGATTCCCCCTAAGTAACTTTTTTTTGTTTCCATGGATGAAAAAGAGTCCTTAAAGGAAAACATTTTGCTGATGTGGAAGAGATGAAATAAAAAATGACAGAAGTACTAAAAGGAGTAAAAATTGATGAGTTCAAAACTGTTTTGAGCAGTGGAAAGAGTGTCTTGATAAGTGTATTGCATCCAAGAGTACTTTGAAGGTGATTGAAGTTTAAACATGTAGGAATAAATACACCATTTTTCATAAATAAATTCTGGATTTTTTAGGGTTCCCCCTTGTATTTTGATTCTATATGTTTATTGTGGCTTCATATATGATCATATAGAATAAAAAATTTCACTACAATAGATAAAGGATCATGACTACAGTAACTGCCTCTGTGGACATTTATAACCCATTCTTTAGGTAGCCACGTAGGCATGCCTATGCAGTAGGAATTCTGAAAATAAGTTTTAAACTTTTATTTCATACTTTTAGAAAAAGTCCATCCAGGCCAGGTTTTTTATTTGCTTGTTTTTTTTTCTCCCACTGTCAGGAGTCCCTCAGATTTCCCTCTGAAATCATTTCAAAAGATAAGGGTCAAGGATTACTGGAATTTCCTTCTAGAGGTAGAAGATAGATCACACAATGATGATGCTATTGAAAGAGCAAGGAATGAGTTGCTTTAGGCTTTATCTCCTCTTTGTGTTTTCTCCTCTTTGTGTTTTCAGAAGAATCAAACAAAATGAGAACTTTCAATAATGACTCAGTTAAAGGACGCTCTCTTGGGTGAGCGTTTACATGTCATGTTGAAAATGCCCACGATGTTTTAGAGACTGCTGAGGACTTACATAATTCTTAAACTGTACTCATCAGTAAAGAAAAGGAAGCCAAACAGATTTTTGTAAGGCTTGTTGTTTCTAGATACAGGGTCAGTATGGCAGAAAATGGAGGGGACAAAACAGGTTTCCAATGAATTTGCTGTTACATGTAAATGTACATTACAAATAGAAGAAAAACATGTACTGAATTAAATAATAAAAAATAAAGTTTCATGGAATATCAATCCTGAATGCTTAGTTTATTTTTGTATCCCTAGTATCGGGCATAGTGTTTGACACATAGTGAGTGTTCAGGAAATAATTGCCAAATTCTTCTCCTCCTCCTCCTCTAGCCTCATACTATCATCCTCACCCAACACTTCTGATATTTATTGTATGCCAGACACTATTCTAAACATCTTACATAATTCCCAAAACAGTCTTATGAGGAAAGTGCCATTATGATGCCCCCTTTTCTTTTCTTTCTTTTTTTTTTTTTTGAGTTGGAGTCTCACTCTGTCGCCCAGACTGGAGTGCAGTGGCCGCTCCCGGCCTCTGCAGCCTTAACCTGCTGGGCTCTGGTGATCCTTTTGCCTCAGCCTTCCGAGTAGCCGGAATTACAGGTGCACGCTACCACGCCTGGCTAATTTTTTTGATTTATTGTAGAGATGAGGTCTCGCCTGCCCAGGCGGGTCTCGAACCCGCGGGCTCAGGCAATCCACTCACCTCAGCCTCCCAAAGGTGCGGGATTACAGGCTGAGCCACTGAACCCGGCTTATGATGCTCCTTTTAAAGATGGGACAATGAGGGCTTAAGTAAACTCAATGAGATGTCGTGTAAGCAAATGGCTATACGAGTTTAGAGATCAAGGGAGAAGTCAAACATCCTCTAATTCACAGATCACTTTAGCAGCACAGTGACTCAACCGTTCCAGCTTTTCCATTTTAAAAGGAATTAATAGATCTGAAGAACTGCAATTTTGGATCAGACACCAGAGAGAGCTTTAAAGGCATTTATCATAAGTATTAATTAATTCATGCAAGAAATTAAAGTCTATTCTGTTTCAAATTATAAGTATTAATACTATAAGAAACCAGCTGATTCATCATCTCAAAGACCTTCCCAGCCATCATTCTTTCTGAGACCATTGCTTGACTTAGAAACATAGATGCTCTAGTTCCTCGTGATCAAAACTCACAGAATATCTCCTAGGCAGCACATGAAATATCCCTGGCTCTTAAGTTTCCCTATCAAGAAGAATGACTTTATGATTTCATAAATGAGTATTAATATGATTTTTAGCTCAATGATATGGCATCTTCAAAACAAATTATTTTTACACAGTACAGAACAGCTTGCGGAAAATAGTAGTGTAGAAAAATCCAAAGGTCCTAGAATATCTAATTGAAGCCAAATGATGTGTAAATTCTTAGCTAAGTAGTTCTATAAATCCATAAAATCCGCCAACTGCTCTGAATGATCTTAAGATCTGAGACCTCTGCCTAAGATAAGTCACAACCTAACTTTTATGTCAGGAAAATATGAGCTCAATGTTTGTTCATATGGTGATAATTTTTTAACAAATAAGGTATGCCATCAATTTTGACAACTGAAATATCGCAGTTGAAGACTGACAAGACTTTGTTTCCTGTTTTCATGAGAAGGTGCTCTGACTAATCTTGACTATTTTATTAGCCTATTCAAAAGGACTAACTATGGAAAAAGTGTTTTATGGCTGGGAAATTTTAATGTTATCCCACTGTGGCAAGTCTTGCTGGCTGACCACCACGAAGTCCATTCCCAATTGTTTCTTTACTGGACACTAATATCCAAGCCTAGAAAAGCCAGATTCTTTTCTATTCTCCTGTGCAATGTGATTTGGCCCAGAATGATTATAAATCATAAGAAGTCTACAAGAGTTTCTAGAAAGGATTTTCTTTTCTGCTAGAAGAAGAAAGAACTTTGAATCTTCTCTCCACTGCTTCCTCTCACCTCACTCTCTTTTAGGTAACAGAGGTTGCCTTGTGATTTGGTCCAGAATAATGAAAAGTTATAAGAAGTCTACAAGACTTTCTGGAAAGGATTTTCTTTCTTGAGAGAAGAAGAAAGGACTTTGAGACTTCTCTCCACTGCCTCCTCTCCTCTCGTTCCCTTTTGATGTGATCTCCTTGTCTGGAGTTGCAGCAGCCATCTTGCAACCATTAGGCAATAAACGACGAAAAGCCATATACTGAGGATGACTAGGTGGAAGGATGCAGAAAACTTAGATTCATGATGATATCATAAACTGCTGAACCAGCCTGAACTGTCTACCACCTCCAATCACTTAATGTAAACTGAGTAAATATAGCCATTGTTTAATCTAGGTTGGTTGAATTCATTTATTTATGGCTCCATGTAGCCTAAACAATCAACTATCTTCCCGATATTTGTTCTTCCCTTGGTCTCACCCATCCTAGACTCCCCTGTGGGTTTTCTTCTTCTCCGGAAAGGTTCTGGACTAGTCCTACTTTCTCCTTCCACCCCACAACATGAGTGTTCATCTCAGGTTCTGCATGCAACCTTTGTTCTTGTTTCTCTTCACATTATCCCTTTTGAATCCTATTCACTTCCACAGATTTACTCTCATCTATGTGCAAATAACTACACAATCTTTCTGATTTCCTTAATCACAATGATATATACTGTAAAGTTATAATGGGTGGACTGGCTGGAGGACATTCATAGGAACTCCCACTCATGGGCAATACCACGCTTTCCAGGCTGAGAGGAAGCAGGTGGCAGGTGGTAGTGGGCCTCCCTTTTCTGGCTATTTCAACTTTCTGAATGAAGAGTTCACTTTCCTTCTGTCTCCTAAGAAGAAGAAAATATGCAAAAATGCTCAATTCCAATGAAAATGTCAAATTGTCTTTTAAAAAACCATTCTACTTTCCTTTTTTATTCTTCAGTTGGTGTAGCTGTTATCTTTATTTGGGGGATTGGTGATGTGATGTTGCTTACTTTTTGTTTGAATATTTTTTAACTCTTGTACCATTATATAACTTTCATTTTCTCCTAACTTTTACCCAAGGCTCTCTATATTTTCATCATGAAGATAAGAGTATTAGACAACAAACTTGTTGACAAAAGCAAGACAAGGCTGTAAGCCTGTTAGGAGTCCTAGGGTCCCTAGTGAAGCCTCCTGCCAAGGTTGAAGTCATGGCCATTACTGAAATATCAATGATAATGGTAGCATTGATAATTTAATCAGAACTTAATATATGCTAGGTTGTATGCACACATTTTCACATGAGAATTCTTGAACAATGAACTATCCTGAGAGAGAGAGAGGGAGATAACTACTAAACTATTTCTCAGGGCTCTATACAGAGAAAGCTCTGGGGATAGGAGCTTTCTAGGGAGCTCTGTCTTGAGTACTGAATAACTTTTCTTCTAACCAGCATTAACCTCTGTGTCTGAAAGCTCTCGTGACTTCAACTTCTTCTAATCTTCCAAATCTGTGTCCAGACATACCTCCTGCTCCAAATTACATATTCACTGATCTTCATTGAGGCCCTTACCTGATGACTATCTCAGTGATGTTTTTAATCACTGGCAAAATGACTGGGTAAAGATTGTGACAACTTGACTGAGTTCTTTGAGGGTAGGGATCAAACTGCATTTCAATTTGTAGCATCAACAGCACTTAGCTCTATGTCCTGATCATGAGAGTTTCCCTTCTATTATACATATATATTTATTTTTCTATCTATATGTAGTAGAAAATTCTTTGCCCTCAATTTGAATATAATTATTTAAAATTGATGTCTGCTTAATCTACCTCCCAAGTTGAAATGTGAGTCAACCAATTCTCTCAAGCTGAAATCTATGTATATAATATCTGGAACAACAACAACAACAAAATACTTTTTCCAAAGATTGGACTATTCAGGGAAAATAAACTCCTGTTATACAGAACTGAATGTAATGTGCAGTACCAGTTTATTTGGTTTGGAACTAAGATGTCCAGTAACTTTAGGTGACTCCTGAACTTGCTGGGAATAAATAACCAGAGAAAAATGCCTTTTAGGATGTATATTTCATGGTACATAACTACAGTATCAGCACATCTAAGAGAATGCCTTGGGTCAGTTGGTCAGTGAAATCACCTTATATAAAACAGAGTTTGGGGCAGTTTGTCAGGAATGGGGTTGAATAAATTCTCCTTTATATAGGAAAGGTGCTATGGTCTCAGTCCAGATGTTATTGGCTCTATAAACGCTAGGTATCACTAGCGTTTATGGTTGAGCATAGTGATATCTGGTTCAATTGTTATCAGTGTAAGACTGGAGATTCTGCTCCTGATCTAAGATGTAAAAATATAATTTATCTCATAGTTTGCTGATGGGGTTAAATGAGATCATTCACACAAGACTGACATTTCTTCCACTACATGTACTCATAGCCGATCATTAGATCCCCATAAAGTAGCAATAGTGTCTTGGATGTGTGGTCAATTGCACTTTCAAGTACGGACTACCCCACGCCCTGCATGAATGGAGGAGGTGGCTTCCAAAGATAAAATCGATGAGAAAGGAAATACCAACGCCACAGACCTACACGTAGACTCAGAAGTCTGGTCACAGAAGTGGGGGGTGGGGTGGGGATGGAGCTGGCCATGGGTTCTGTGGAAGGGAAGCAGCAGCATGAAAGAACAGCTGTTGAGGAGGACAACCGATCCCCATTCCACTTGCTTCACTCTGCACTGCTTAAGTGTTTCAGAAAGCAGACGAGGCATCGTGAAGACAATTAGAAGGTGGCTGGCACCTGCAGAGGCTTCATTTAGCAGACTTTTGCCATTCCCTATCAGAACAGAAGCATCTGCTGAACAGTCTCTGTATGACACTTCATTTTCCAAATGGGCCTGCAGTTCCCCAAAGAAGGAACGAAAACTTCAGACAGAAAAGGATGAAAGGGAAGCCTTCCATCACTCCAGTGTGAACCCTAGAGTCCTCTCCTGTCTTTCCTCCTGTCAACTGGTAGTCACACTTCAAGAGCCTTGACAATGTCCTGGCACTCATCACCACGATTCTTTCTTTCTGCTTCCTTTTACACACACACACACACACACACACACACACACACACACACACACACACTTTAATACCCAGCAGGCAGAGATCATAGGCCGAGTTCTAACATCACCTACTCTTCAAAGGAATTCTTGGACAGAATCTTGGTTTGTATTGATCCAACCAAATGCCCGTGACATAGGATCAGATCCTAACTTGTAACAGGAAGTTGATTCAACACCCTCTCATGTTATCCTTGCTCCCACACTGGGAGATCAACCTACTGACTTATAAGAACGTAAGAAAGTATAACATTTTCTTTTTTCAAATATATGGAAAATTATTGAATACGGACTAGTGTTACTGGTAACTGACTAGTGTCAGTTACTGAACTGAGTGTTTTTCATAATTGCTCTTTGAATCCTCCCAACGATCATATGAAAAAAAAGTTGGAACCACCTTCCATTTTTTTCTTTTTTCTTTTTGAGTTGGAGTCTCACTCTGTTGCCCAGACTGGAGTGCAGTGGCCGCTCCTGGCCACCGCAACCTCGACCTGCTGGGCTCCAGCGATCCTTCCGCCTCAGTCTTCCAAGTAGCTGGAACTACAGGTGTGCGCTACCGTGCCCGGCTAATTTTTTGATTTATTGTAGATGAGGTCTCGCCAAGTTGCCCAGACGGGTCTCGAACCCGCGGGCTCAGACAATCCACTCACCTCAGCCTCCCAAAGTGTGGGATTACAGGCTGAGCCACTGAGCCCGGCTCATTTTTTTCAAGTGAGGAAAGTGTAGCACAGAAAGATGAGGGAGCTTGCTGAAGGCAATGTAGCTAATAAATAGTAAGACCAGCATTTAACCATTGGACATTTGCTGAAGAGCCCATTTTCTTAACCATTATGTTCTACTGCATGATTAAAAAGGAGAAATCATCTTGCAGAGTTGACAGAAGCCTTCAATAGGGAAAGTACATTTTCTCTGGGTTTTGAAGGATGTGCGGGAGTTTTCCATGTAGAGGAGTTAAGGAGATAGTACAATGGGGGGGGACTGTTATTATTTCTTTTTCTCTCTCCCATTGACTGGAACCATTTTGCTGTGGAACAGAATTTTGTTTCATTAACATCCTGAGGGATTTATCCAAATGAAATAGAGAATTATGATTTCTCCCATACTAGGAGATACAGAATATATCTGGTAAGCCCTGAGTTGTATCTCTATAGCCTATCCACTTCGTAAGAGATGTCTCTGGTCTAAACCATGGCTGCTGCTTTGGAATTTCACAAGCAACTGAAAAATATTTAAAATGTATTTTTCTGGCCTGGTCAAGTGTTCGTTTGCTGCAATCTTCTGCCTTGGAAGTTATAAAACTGAAAATTGTCACTGTTTTTTTTTTTTCTCAAATGGTAATTGTAGTGACAGTGAGCAGGAGGAATTGCAAAGGTGAGAGGGCTAGAGCACAGTGACCGGGTGGATGGTGTCACGGCAGGTTAAGTTGGAGAAGAGCGTCCAACTAGTCAGTGGCAGCAAGAACAGGTTGGGGCAGAGATGGGGGAAACATTCTGGTGCAGCAAGTGTTAACTGGCAAGGGAAAGGGAAGGGGGCTGTCATGGTGGTCTTGGAGACGGGAGAGAAAAATGGGAGAGTTCCAGGGAGCATAAAATGAGCCAGTGTGATATCTTATTGACTTGGAAGTCATTTTAAATCATGGCCTCACCATTTATTATGTGGCTTTGGGGAAGTTTTGTGTCCTTGGACTAATTATCTTCTCTGTGTCTCCTTTTCCTCATCTGTAAAGTGGGAATAATAACAGCAGCTATCTCATGAGATCACTTGAGGATAAATAAAATAATTTGTGTAAAATACGTAGACAATATTCAGGAAATGCTACTAATAATATTATTGATTTTTTAAAATATGAATTTTTATCATGGTTATTGTTAAAGAGTACTTAATATGTGCCGGGCATCTTCTTAAAACGTTGCACATATTTTTAGCATAATCATCACAAGAATCCTCTAAGGCAAGGCTTATTTTTATCACCATTTTACTGATTAGAAAACTTAGACACAGAGAGGTTAAATAGGCGACTTAAGGATGCACAGCTAGTTAGTAGCAGAGCCAGGATTCAAACCCAAGCTATATGACTCCAGCTTCTGTGCTTTTATGGACCTCCCTACTCTGCATCTCCTTTCAAACTGTACCTTAAGGACATCTGCACGGAGATGCTCACAGAAAATTAAAAATTCAAATCTGGACCCTTCTGAGGGAGGTCAGAGCTTGAAGGGGTGTGTCTGGGAGGCATCAGCCTGGATGGCACAGATCAACATTTGGGCATGGCAATTTCTGCCTACAGAAGAAAGCAAGTGTCACTAACTGAATATTGAGGGCCATGTAACATGAAGGACACAAGAAGGAATAAGAACCAGCAGGGGAAATGGCAGCATAGTCACAGGTGAACCTGGTGAGGACAACATTGTGAAAATCAAAATAAGGAAGTGCTTGATTGTGTTTCCTGTTTCTGTAAAAGATGCCATTGAGGTTTTGATGAGATTGCATTGAATTATAGATCACATTGGATAATGTGGACATTTTAACAATATTAAGTCTTCCAATCCATCTACATGAGATGTCTTTAAATTCGTTTGTGTGTTCTTCAACTTCTTTCATCAATGTTCTACAGTTTTCATTGCACAAATCTTTCTATGCTTTAGTTACATTATTCCTAAGTATATTATTCTTTGTGGTACTATTGCAAATGAGATTGTTATCCTAATTTTTCTTTCATATATGCTGTTGCATAGATCACAAGTGATTTTTGTATGTTGATTTTGTATCCTGCAAATTTACTAAATTCATTTATTAGATCTGACAGTTTTTTAAATGGAGTCTTTATTGTTTTCTATATGTAAAATCATTTTGTCTACAAACAGGGATATTTTCATTTCAATATGGATGCCTTTCATTTATTAATTTTTAAATTTTATTTATTTTTCTTTATTATTTTTCACTTCAATATGGATGACTTTCATTTATTTTTCTTTATTAATTGTTACACCTAGGACTTCCAGTACCTTTTAGAATAGAAGTGGCAAGAGTGGGCGTCTCTACCCTGTTTTTGATCTTGGAGGAAAAATGTTCAGTTTTCCCACTGTTGAGTATGTTAGCTGTGGGCTTTTCAGGTATGGTCTTTATGAAGTTGAGGTACTCACCGTCTATTCCTAGTTTGTTTTAATCATGAAAGGGTATTTAATGTTGTCAAATGTTTTTTCTGCATCTGAGATAGTCGTACGATTTTTACTTTTATTCTGTTAATGTGGTAGATCATATTAATTGGTTTTGTGTGCCAAACCATCCTTGCATGCTATGCATACTAGATCATGGCATGTGATCCTTTTAATATGCTGTTGGATTCAGTTTGCTGGTATTTTATTGAGAATTTTTGCCTCTATATTCTTTAAGGAGACTAGACTGTTGTTTCCTTTCCTTGTAGTGTCTTTGTCTGGTTTTGGTATTGGGGTAATGCCAACTTTGTAAAATGAGTTTGGAAATATTCCCTCTTCTTCAAGTTTTGAAAGAATTTGAGAAGAATTGATATTAATTCTCCTCTAAATGTTTGGTAGGCCAAACACTTGGTCTTGAGCTTTTCTTTGCTGGGAAGTTTTTGATTACTGATTCAATCTCCATACTAGCTATAGGTCTGTTTAGAGTTTTTATTTCTTCATGATTTAGTCTTGATAGTTTGTGTGTTTTCAGAAATTTATTCATTTTCTCTTTGTTACCCAGTTTGTTAGTAGGTAATTGTTCATAGTAGTTTCTTATAAACCTTTTTATTTCTGTGATGTAAGTTGTAATATTTCCTCTTTTATTTCTGATTTTATTTATTTGAAACTTCTCCCCTTCTCCTTTTTTTTTCCTTAATCTAGCTAGGAGTTTGTCACTGTTGTTCACCTCTTTAAAAAAGCCAACTCTTCCACCATATGATACAGCAATCTCTTTTCTAGGTATTTATCCAAAAGTATTCAAATCAGGATATTGAAGACACATTATGAAGGTATTATAGGAGAGCTACCATGTTCATGCAGCACTATTCACAACAGCCAACGTATACAAGCAAGCTAAATGTCCATTGACAGATGAATGAATAAAGAAAATATGATATATACATATAGTAGAATGCTATTCAACCTTTAAAAAGAAGGAAATCTTGCCATTTGCAATAACATGGATGGACCTGGAGGACATCATGCTAAATGAAATAAACCAGTCACAGAAAGACAAATACTGCTTGATTCCACTCATGTGACATACCTATAGTCAAATACACAAAATCAAAGGGAGAAATGGTGGCTGTCAGGGTCACCAGGGAGGGAGAAATTGGGAGTCACTAATTAGCAAGCATGAAGTTTCAGCTAAGCAATTGAAGAAGTCCTAGAGATCAGCTATACAACACTGTACTCACAGCCAATAAAATCACTGTATGGTACACTTAAAATCCATGAAGAGAGTCAATCTCATGTAAGTGCTCTCACCACAATAAAATAGAATTTAAATATATACACACATATGTTTCCTCTAAAAACATAAAATAAAATTAGACCTTGGTGATGGTTGCACCGCCTTGCGTATCATCTTTAAAAAAAATTGAATTGTACACCTTACATGGGTGAATTGCATAGTTAATGAATAATATCTCAATAGGGCTTTCTTTTTTTAAACAACAACAGATACCCAAGAAGATACAATTGAACACACTGAGGCATATGAAGAAGTCGAAATAATTAAGAAGAGTGGCTGTTGTAATTAGGAATTAGAACATTTTTGGTAGCTTTCGATTCACTACTTTCATCCTGGGTATTTGTTAGAGAAATGAAACAATGACTCTGTACTTTTCAGACCATTTTAAAGCAGCACATGAGGCAGGCAAGGCAAGGAAGGGCAGCTGTGAGGATGGGTGGGGATGGGTGGGGCTGGTGGGGCCCATTATAGGTTGCATAATGGGGACGCGATTTTTCTTTCAGTTTCACATGTTTTAATGCTATTGCCTGTGAAGTTTCCCGAGATCATTACACCCCAATCTCTAGTTGGGGAACATTACCGCATTGCATAATGAAATTTATTTCATTCCATTTATGAAGAATGCTCAGCAAAGGGATGATTAGTTGCCTGGTGAGGAATGAAAGTCACTCAGTCTTATCATGATGGAGTATGGAGGAGGAGTGACTGATAATAATTGGGGGAAAATTCTGTTTTTATTACAGCTGGAGGCAATGATCACATTAAAGCTAAAGACTCTTATGTGCCACTTTAAAATATCATTGATTGTAAGATCTGAAGCCATTATATGGGGGACCTGTAGATGGAAGAGAATATGCATTACAAAATGTAATGGGTTCTAAAATAATTTTGGACAAAACAGAGACCAATCTTCACTGCATCACTGTGCCTTTGCATATGAGTCTTACAATAACATTATGCTAAAATACTTCCAATTAAATACAGATTGTGAAATGGCATTACAACTGTTTGATGCTATAATGTAATAAGTAAAAACAGACAAATGTAAAATTCCATGTGCACAGTGGAATAAAATGTCAATATTTTGGGCAAAGAAAAGTGTAGCTATGTTACGATAATAGGCTTATCAGTAATTTTTCATCCACATATTTCTATTGGTAATATAACACAGATTCATTTCTTAAAAAAGAAAGTCACATGAACCATTGCCTCCTTTGTTTACAGTTTCTACTGTTTATAGTTCTGAGAATTGTCCAAAGCTGCAGTTCTTATCGTGGGCTTCATGGATGTCCTAAAATTGTAAATGTATGGCTTATGTGGACATGAAATTATTCTTCTTTCATTGGATTTCAAGGGGCTCATGGCTTCATGGTGGTTAAGAACCATGGGCGAAGACCATTTTGAGCATCACATGTATTCCAGCCATGACATCTGCTAGCAATGAGCTCATGTACCTTTTCCCTTATCCCCCTGGGATTTTCTTTCTTTGGGAACTACAAATACAGATGTGATCAGTCTTCCATTCCGTGGTGGCTCCATCAATGTCACTACAGCAGTGGTATGTGCCTTACTTTCAAAAACCTTTGTTTGTAGACATCCTAACAATGTGAAAAGGAGGTATATCATTCCACACAGAAATGTGCTTAGCTCATTCTTTTTTAATTTTAAAGATGTGGGGTACAATTCAGATTTAGGTAGATAAGTGGTCATCGTACAGGTAAGGTTTGGGCCTCCCTCTTGTCCCCACTTTGCCTGGTTTGAGATCAGTTCCCTTGTTGATGTCATGTGTCCCTTCTCTTCCCCTGGCAGCATCCCACTACTGCCAAACCCTTTCTTAAAGTATTATGATAAATGTTCAGGGTCCATTTATAAGTGAGAACATGTGGTACTCAGTTCTTTGTTTCTGTGATAGATCACCAAGTATGATAGACTCTAAATCCATCCAAGTTGCTGCAAAGTCCGTAATTTTGTCCTTTATGACTGCATAATATTCCATCGTGTATATGTATCTTTTTTTTTTTTTTTTAATCCAGTCAACTTTTGATGAGCAGCATGGTTGGTTCCATGTTTTTCACTTAGCTCATTCTTAAGTGCTCATGACTGGGATGAAGTTCCAGCAAGAGTCATGAACTCGTGCCGCTCCTCACCTTCCTTTGCCTCCTTCATAAACAGCCAGAGACCCTAAACTTAGCATGTCTTAAGCAGTACAACTGGAACCTGCAGAGAAAATATGTTTGAGTATCAGACTTGTTTCTTTTGTGCTATGTGACCAGGCAATTGTGTTTTTCATCTAAAACGTGGGGAAGGCCACTATCTAGTCTATAAAATTGTTACAGGAATTAAATGAGAAGGCACATGCCAGTACATACATGAGATGCTCTGTACTTGTTAGTTTCCTACCCTTGTAAATGATTTCCTTGCATGATCACACCATCCACTAGTCTGTATATTTAAGCACCTACTAGGGGGTCTGACAGTTAAGTTTGTGAACTTATCCTAGAAAATGTGCTCCATGCCTCATTGCTGAATATCACTACGGTCACCTTTGAAGTACTCCGCTTGGCAAACTATACACAGATGCCAGTGCCTAGTCCACCTGCCAAAGCAGTTTTGGAACTCTTTTTCTGGGATGGTCATCAGATCAGAGCTGTCATTATTTATTGAGGACTGACAATGAAGTTCACGAACTTGCCACATGCGCTTACATAGGCAGCACTGTACAAATAACTGAATTGGGACACCCTCCCTACTCACCCGATATGGCCCCCAATGACTTTTTTTGTTTACCTGATGATAAAGGAAATATTGAAAGGCAGATATTTGATGACATTCAGAACATCAAGTGTAATATGATGACAGCTCTGATGGCCTTCCAGAAAAAGAGATCCAAAATTGCTTTGATAGGTGGACTAAGCACTGGCATCAGTGTATAGCTTCCCAAGGAAAGTACTTCAAAGGTGACCATAGTGATATTCAACAATGATATTCAACAACTTAATTGTCGGCCCTGTAGATCCTTAGGGACTTGGGGGATATAAGGGGGCAAAAAGTATCAGGTGAGTTATGTATCAGTGTGTTTTGTATTGCTATAAAGGGATACCTGAGGCTGGGTAATTTATAATGAAAAGAGGTTTATTTTGATTCATAGTTCTGCAGGCTGTACAGGAAGCATGGTGCTGGCATGGCATCTACTTCCGGTGAGGCCTCAGGAAGCTTGCACTCATGGAAGAAGGCAAGGAGGGAGCTGGCTTGTCATAGAGTGAGAGCAGAAGCAAGAGAGGGAGGAAGTGGTGCCAGGCTCTTTTAAACAATCAGTTCTCACGGTAACAAATAGAGTGAGTATTCACTCAGGATGGACAACCTCCCACTAGGCTCCGCCTCCAACACCGGGGATCATATTTCAACATGAAATTTGGAGGGGACAAATATCCAAACTACATCAAGCTACAAAGGTATCAAACATGGCCTTTATAGTATCATAAGTTATTGGAGCCATCATGTTTACAAGTAGCATGTGTTTTGTGTCAAATAAATTGTAGTATGTCTCAATATTTTATTTACGAATGGATTCATTCATTTAAATATTTATTGAGTACTCATTCTGTACTAAGCCCCCTATTGAGCACTAATGATTTCATCCAGAAGAAGTGAGACAAACCCCTCCCCTCCCCACACTTTCACAGAGTTCTCAGTCCAGCACTGAGGCCCCAACAATAAACCAAGCAAGAGTTATACAAACTGGACGCTTTCAGATGGTGGTACATGCCACAGAAGTAAAAGTGGGAGGCTTAACAGAGTACAGACAAGTGGGGTAACCAGAAAAGACCTCTCAGAGGAAGTAGCATTTGAGGTCAGATTAGAATAACAAGGAGTACTCAGTTATACAGATCATTCGGTGATTGTTTCAAGTTAAAAAAGCACTTAGCTGGAAGTTTCTGATGGGGCATCAGCTTGGAGCCTTTGAGCAGCAGAAAGACCCTATTCTGTCTGGAGAACGCAAAGGGTGGCAGGAATGTGGACCACTACCGTTATGGACGGGCCTGTATCAATCAAGTGACCGATTGGATATGGGAGACAAAAAGAATGCACGGGTGTGGGTTAACTTTTGAGTTTGAATGCTGTGTATTGGGGTAGAGACTGGACTGGACGCATTAACAGATGAAAAGATTGTCTGAGTCATAAGTGGCTGTTTCAATCTTGGTATTTCAATACCTGTAGCTTCTCATCTTGGTGACTGGATGACTAAATTGGGCAGTAGTTTATGAATACTTGGGTACTCAATACTGTGACTAAATTTCACAAGAAAACAGTCAAAATTTTGGCAGCTCATTGCCAATGACTCAGTTGCTTGAATGTGATTAAATCAAACCTTTGTAATAATTTTCAAAAAAGTTCAGTGGAATATAAAGAATTTCTAAGAGCAGTATATGTAAATGGGGCATATTTAAAGTGACATAAGAGACGTAAAAGAAGAAAGAAGAAAATATCTAATGATTGCATTGTATGGTTAGAGCTAACAAAAGATCTTAATACAAAATATGGGGGCTTGTATTATCTTCAATATACTATTTTTTCTCCTTTCTCAAATGCCATTAGCCAATAACTTTTATCCTTCTAAACACTGAAATTAGAGTCTGGCATTATCTTGGTCTATAGATTGTGGTCAGACACTTTGAAATGCAACATGAATTTTCATACTTGTTTCATTGTCTAACATTTTCAGAAGATGGAAGGGAATTTCTGTATGAGAGATAAAAAAGGTTAGAAAGCAAAAGAGCTTTTTTTTTCCCCCAAGAGTGGAAGCAATAAATAAATACTCACTCCACAATTGGACATGGCTTTGATCGTGTAGGTAATTTGGGTAGCATTGAACTTTGTCTTTTTAGAAGCCCATGAAAGACACAGATGCTGAATTCCATTAACAACCTGGCATCTTGTTACTTCACTTCAGCAGATAAAACCACGTGTTTTACATGGGTTGTGTTCATAATCTTATTACCTGTTAACAGGATTTATGTTTGGAACTCCAAGGGACCCCTTCCTTAATTCACCCACATGCCCAATGTCAAATGCATTTTGATAACAGTTGGTTCAGATGGAAAATAAGACCCATAACCTGCTTAAGGGAGCTTTAAATACCTTCCAGAAACATTTCTCAGCTTGTAATTCAGAAATTCCATGTTAACATGGCTTCTTCTAAATCTGGTTAAGTAACTGGACACGTCAGGATTCAGAAAAAGCCAGTTAAATAATGTAAACTTATTGATAGACTAAGAATCAAATCCCTTCTGTCTTGTTGAGAAATGGCATGACATGAATTGTACCACTTGAGATTCCGCTTCTGGGGAAAAGATGAATAACTCATTGATCCTGCTCTACATAATCAAAGAAGATGTTTCACTGTATGGATGATGTCATTTTCAAGAGGAAAATGAACTAGGGCAATGTATGTTGGCAATTTATTCATTAACTATACACAATGGGTAGATTAGTACGTGGATCAAGATTAATAATGGAACTCAAGCCAGTGTTGACTGAAGTCTGAGTCACATCACTTAAGTAACTCCTTAGGTAGCTTAGGACTCTACGTGTCCCAAGCCAGATCCTTAACATCTCCTGTAGCAGGCTCTATCAGTGACCTATCCCTAACCCTGGGTCTTATCACTTCACTTCCTTGCCTGCTTGCAGACTTTTGACTATAGTACCTTCAACTCTTTGCCTGAGACCTTTCTCCAAAGGAATAGAAGGCTTCTCTGTTTGGCACATGGTAGGCCAGGAGTACTGGGGCATTAATGTCCCCTAGCAGTAACCCTCAGCCAGTCACTGATGGGATCTATGTATACACACCCTACTTCCCACATCTTTCTCTGAAAACCTTATTTATTTTTTAGAAACCTAGTCTCACTCTGTCACTCAGTGTGGAGTGCATCAACATGATCATAGCTCACTGCAGCCTCGAACTCCTGGGCTCAAGCATACACTATTTTTATGTGTTTTCTGGTGGAACTGTGCTCTGGTCACCCATCAGAGCAACTGGCTGGATAATTTATTAACTGCCTTTCCTTCCCTATCTTAGTTCCTTACTTTCCTATTGGTGTTTCCTGTAAACCAGATTCCACTATCAAATAAACCAAATTTCACTATCCTTGCTTCAATGTTGGCAGCTGGGCAAACCAACAATAAGATATCCACTCACCCACCCTGATTCAACCATGTCAATGAGAAGCATAAACAAGCACTCATTCTTCCCAAGCAGAAACGTCTGAGTTAAGTAAGGAAGCCTTGTGTTCCTGACTGGCTTAGTGCTTGTATTCCTGTCTCCTTAGCAAGCTCCACCATGCTTCCTGTGGCATGCCACCTTTTTATGCTAGGTGATGATAAATGAGTTTACATCCGCACAAGGTGACGTGAGCAGACACCATCCAATAATAGATTGACTTGCTTCAACTAACTTTTATCTTTAGCAAATCCTTTTAAAAATGATAACTGTTATAGTCTTTGTGCTTCTAATTAAAGTTATTTAAGTACAGTCATTGCTGCATAATAAAATATCAGTCAGTGATGGACCACATAGACAAAAGTGGTCCCATAAGATTATAATGGAGCTGCCCTAGACTGGTATATCATTTTTGATCTTGTAGATTTTTTGTACTGTACCTTGTCTATGTTTGGATATATTTAGATACACATGTACTTACTATTGTATTACAACTGCCTGTAGTATTCAGTACAGGAACATGCTGTACAGGTTTGTAACCTAGGAGCAATAGGCTGAATCATACAACCTATGTGTGTAGTAGGCTATACCATTCAGGTTTGTGTAAATACAGTCCATATTTGCACAATGATGAAACTGCCTAACGATGCATTTCTTAAAACATAGCTTCGTCATTACATGACACATGACTGTAAATGGTTGTGTGGCTATGTGTATGCGTGCATAGTGTTTACAGTTTTGTCAATGAAACATATTAAATTCTTGGCTATTTAGATAACTTATTATTTTAATGCTGATCAGAGTGATATAGGTATAGTCACATGGGTCATGAAATAATGGTTGGGAGGTGCATATTTGGTAGCAAATGAGTACTCTGAACATTGCCCCCAACTCAGCTAAATCTTCTGTTGCCACTGTTGCTCGGAAGAGAAGTGGCCCCTGCATTAAGATGCTGGCAGGGTAGTACCTACGTAGAGACCCAAGGAATGGTGTTGGAATGGTGTTGGAAGAGGGCTTAGGAAAATGAAAACCCCCAAAGATATAAAAAAGCACATGAAAACTTTGCCCTTTTAAAATGCCATGCATAGTCAATTATACATTTGTGAGTCAATTATGCATTTGTAAGTCAATTACAAAAAAAAGAAAACAGATGAGTTTTAAGACTTCTAATGCGCAATGCTGGAAAGGGCTTCAATTTAGGAGAACAATAATTTTTAAAAATGGTTTTAGGTCAAATGAGAAGGGAAGGCTTCCAAAATGCCTCCTGGGAATTAAATTAAAAATGAGTAAACTAATTTTATTTGCAGCTTAAATAAAACTCCCCTGAACTGTTTAATGGGCACCCACCTCCTTTAGGTATATTCTAGAGAAAACTCAATTTGCAATTATGGGCTAAGGAGATTAATGAATCACTACATTTTATTTGTATAGAACCAGTGATTAGAAAGAATTTTTTTTTTCTGATTAGAGTCACAATAATTTAGCTAAAAAAAAAAAGTGGGCTAAGCTTTTTCATTGTCCTGTTTTAGCAGCCTATACATTTCCTAAAGTTCAAGGGCCAAAGTGATTGATATAAGAAGGGTGCTGAGCACAGTACTTGGCATACAGTGAAAACTTAACAAACATAAATAAAATAAATAAAGCTACAATTTTTTCCACTGTGTATATTTTAAATAAATATGCTTCTGGAGGCCACAACTGTGTTCTCTTTGCCTTAATGCCATGACACCAGGATGCAAATATCATTCGCTGAGCCAACTGACTGACATCTGAGCCCCAGGGAGATTTGTCTGCTTTGGTCACTGTGGTATTCCTGTGCCTAGAGGGCTGCCAGGTACATAGTAGGTGCTCAAAACTATCTGTTAAATAAGCATGATAGAAAGAATGAGAAATCCTTTGAAGGTCAAAGCCCATTTTAGAAAATTCATCTTTCATCAGGTGTTTGATGCATGCATTTTATTAAGCTACTTTTTATAAAGCAATTATTTTTATGTAATAGTCATAAAACAATTTTAACAATAGTAGCTTATAAACAGTGCACCAGACACTTCATATACCGTATCTTCTTTAAACTTGACAACAATCTATTGAAGTAGATTCTGTTGTGTTTATTGTAAAAAATACAATTCAGGTTTAGGAGAGGGACTTCTTACAGCATCCCTAGCTAAAAAGAGGTGAACTGGGGCTCCATTCTAACTTGGGCTCCGCCAAGCCTGAACCTGAAACAAGGACCTGGGTACAGATGGTTTATTTGTGAGGGGTGGAGAAAGTTGGGGGTGGATTCAGGAAGCAGGTGTGAGACTGCAGAAGAAACAGATAAGGAAGGAGAAAACTGTAACACCTATTAAAAGTGTGTCACTGAACCGGTTACCACTGGGGGCCACTGCAGTTCCCACTGGCAACCTCTGAGAAAGTTCATAGAGTGCATCTAAGAATTGCCCTTCCATAGACAGAGGCCTGGGCATTGATCCACTGACCCCGTCCCCACTGGCTGGAGGCTACCAGCAACAGGGGCTTCTGCATTGCCATGTGTTGGTAAGCAACCCTCTTGGATCTGGAAAAGCACAGAGAAGCTGCAGGCTCTGAGCAGGACAATGCTGGTGGAGGGAGGGTGTGCCCACCCCATGGCTGCAGTCGAGATTCAAGTGGGCTGTGGGCACATGGCACAAGGGCATCAAAAGCATCGGCTACCCATTCTAACTCTGAACTGTGTGCCTTCAAGATTCTTTTTTTAGTTTTAACTAAGCAGCTAAATTTCCTCCTGCAGAGAGAAGAGCCAGAAGGAACAAAATGTGATACCAACCACAGCTTCTGCCTCCAGGGTGCTTGTAAACCTAATTTGGAAGAAAGGCATACGCCTGTGAAAAATTAGATAACAAGGTACTGTTAGTAAAAACAAGAACAACAACAACAACAACTCAGTGCACAGAGTATGGTACTTATGCAAATACACATAAATAAATGCTAGGATATTAGTTTCCTATGGCTGCTATAACAAATTACCCAAAACTCAGTGGCTTAAAACAACACAGATGTATTTTCTTACAGTTCTGGAGGTCAGAAATGGGTCCACAGGGCTACATCCCTTCTGGTGCCATAAGGGGAGAATCTGTCTCTTGGCCTTTCTCTCCTTCCAGAGCAGCCTGCATCCCTTGGCATGTGGCCTCTTCCTCCATTTTCAATGCCAGCTGTGTGGCATCTTCTCACCACTTTGACCATCTGTGTCTCTCTTGTAAGGAGCCTTGTGATTACATTAGGCCCACCAGGCTAACTTTTTAAAATCAAAGCCCTTAACTTAATCACATTTCCAAAGTCCCTTTTGCACTCTAATATGGCATATCACAGGTCCCAGGGATTTAGACTTGCACATCTTTCGGGGGTGAAGAGTAAATAAGCATTTTTCAGACAACATGGCTACTTACACAGCTAGTAGCCATGCTTTTTCTTTCATTTTTTTTTTTCCCTAAAAATAATTGTTGGCATTTGGCTTTTTTGGGAGAGAAGGATTGCAATGTTTGCAGAGGAAGGGAGATGTCTCCTTTTCATATTGTACCGTCATTCCCCTGCTTTTATTTTTATCATCTGCATCTTTTACTTTTATTTCCTCAAAGAAAAATGTGAACTTGGCTATCTGGATCCTGAGATTATGGGCTGCTTTGTTTTCTGCTTTAGAGATTTCTGTATTATCAAAATAACCTAACAAATGATTTTGAAAAATTATGGTTCCTCCATAAAATGAACTATCATGTGGCCATTAAAGAGAAAAAGAGAAAGACTCATACGCGTAGTGTCCGAGAGATACTTTTGCGGAAGAAGGCAGAACACAGAACCTGCTGCAGAGAAGGTTTCTATCTCTAAAATATTACACAGAAAGGATATATATGTTTCTTTTCTTTCTTTCTTTTTTTGAGTTGGAGTCTCACTCTGTCGCCCAGACCGGAGTGCAGTGGCACGCTCACAGCCACCACAGCCTCAACCTGCTGGGCTCTGGTGATCCTTCTGCCTCAGCCTTCCAAGTAGCCGGAACTACAGGGGTGCGCTACCATGCCTGACTGGTTTTTGATTTATTGTAGAGACTAGATCTTGCCAGGTTGCCCGGGAGGGTCTTGAACCCGCGGGCTCAGGCAATCCACTCGCCTCGGCCTCCCAAAGTACTGGGATTACAGGCTGAGCCACCGAGCCTGGTCTACATGTTTGTTTCTGAGCCAAAGTGTCTGGGAAGACACACAATATATAGCGGATGGCCTGAGGAAGGGTACTGAGGAAGATTTTGGCACAGAGGGGGCATTTTTCACTATATACTCCTTTGAGATGTGTGTGAGTGTGTGTGAGTGTGTGTGTGTGTGTGTGTGTGTGTATGCGCACACGTGCATGCACGTATGCCATATAGTAGTATATATAAAGAAAGTACTAAACAATACCTCCAATACAGCAATAAGAAGAACAACCTTTATCAAGCTCTTTTTGTGGGCTCTAGCAATTTTATGTGGATCACTTAGTCTTTTCTAAAATCTGTGATGCTGTTTACCCTCATTAATGAGACAACCAAGACAAGGACATAATGTTATAAGAATAGTTAATGAATGAATCAAAGGATGGATGAATGGATGCAAGTGTTGGAAGAAGTGAGAAACAATCCTGGACAGGGAAGACCAGGAGTGAAGGCTGCAATGAGAAGCTGGGAAATTTGTGGAGTGGTTTTTGGTTGCCCCTGTTGGTAGAGGATTTTGTTGGTTTTACAGGCAGAGCAAAGGATGTCAAAAGTTCTGAAACTTGGACAATCCCCTCAACAAAGAATGATCTCATTTTGTGCTTGACTTTCAGGAGTCCACAAGCATTCAAGTAGGTGAAAAACTTCTTTATAATTATCTGAACTGAGAGCCTAACTCTGTGTATAAACAAAATATTTCTTGTGTGAGTCTAATCTTCCCTGAATATGTCAGTTTCTTTCTCACGTTCATTGGTACCACTCATTTCCCTTTTCTAATGTCTCTTCCACAGGATGCTCTCTGAGTCATCTTACTTCTTCTAAATTCAAGCTTATTCATTATAGACAGACGCAAACATATCACTACATCATTATGTCCTCCAGTGTAGAAATGTCTGAACATCTATGTCCCAAAATATGTACTGTTTTGTTGTAAATTACTTCCTTTTTATGTCTCCCTTATATTAAAGTCACAGCATAACACTGAGGTTTTTTTCTTGTTTGTTTTTCAAATTGTGTGTGTAGGTTGGAATATTATCTTTGGATTCCATGTTGGTGGAGGACACAGTTTTGCTATTCACAAAGTCAGATGCCTTTGAGGCTCAGCAGGCTTGTGTGGGATGGCCTGGGAAGGATACTTCTGGTGGGGACTGCCCACTCCCCCAAAGGTCAAAATTTACATTTTGTTTCAAGTCTGCTGGGCAAACCAGACATATTCCCTGCCTTCCCCTGGCAGCAGGATTCCCAGGGCGGAACTTCCATTGTAGGAACTGGTGAGTCACTGTGAACCTGGCAGTGACCAACACAATTCCTGCTTTGCTAATTTACCCGGAAGAGTCCATTTTTCTCCAAAGCCCTAACCTCATATAGCACACCTCAGCTTTTCATTCTCATAAGGCATATTATTTCATTATAACACAATGGGGCTAACTTGTACCATTAGCTGTTGCATGTATGTAGTTGCTAGGTAACCAGTTTGCCCCTTGGGTTTCAGAAACAGCTGAGGGTGTTAAATATCACATTATAAATCAAGATGGCAAGGAGAGCTCAGATATGCTTTAAGAACTGGTGTCCTCCTAAAGGGCAGATTTTAAGTGGTTATTGATGGGATTAAAAAATTAGGTTCCAAATTAAATTAAAAAATATGAATATACAAACAAGGAGAAGGAGACATATCTAAGTTTAGCAGAAATAGGTTAGAAAAGAAAATATACTCTCATTACATAAATTAGGTAATACAATTAAATTCAAAGATGACTAAGAACCAAATTGCACATTAATAATGATAATGACAGACGTAACTTTTGACTTTCTGCCAGCTTCCTGCATGTCAGGCACAATGCTAATGCTTGACTCGCATCATGCCATCCAAATGGCACCAACTTACAAGGTAGATATTATCACTATTTTATCAGTGAGAAAAATGAATTGCAGTAGTCTATCTGGGTTTACAGGCACAAATTGTGCCACTCTCACTGTCCTTTCAGGAGCGAGTTACTGGGTTAAGTAATGAAGAGAAGGCCATAGACATAATGTATTTTAATTTCAGCAAAATGAATTGGTCTGAACTATTTCTGTGGATTGATAAATGTGGTTTGGCTGATAAAACCTGGTAGATTAAAGGCAGCTTGAAATATCACCTCCCTGTGGTACAAGAACCACACACTAGTGGGAGCCCTTTTGAGGGTGAATCATTCTCTCTGTCCTTTCTATAACCTTGTCAATAATTGGTCAGGAAGAGCTTGGATATGGCATAAAGCTGAGAGTTGGTAAAGAATGTCATCAATAGGTAGCACCCTGGGAGTTAGGCTGTTCTGTGGGTTCAAAGTAACCTTCTGGATGCCAGAAAACCCACGAGTTGAGCTATTGCACCTATGTACATGGGAAAGGAAAAAAGAAAGCAAATTTCCATTCAGTAAACTTTTTTTTCTCACTTTAAAGTCATCCAGTACTCCTTATTGAGATCTTAAGTGCTGGAGCCAGACTGGTTTCAAATTTGAGCTCTGCTGCTTACCAGTCATACATCCTTGATAAAACTGTTGAACCTCTCTGTACCTCTTTTTTTAAATCTATAAAATAGGAATATTACTAGTATATACCCTTTACAGCGTTGTTGTATTAAAAGAGATAATTTGTATAAAGAACTTAGCAAAGTTCATAGCATAAAAAACATGCTCAGGAAACATCAGTAATTTCTAATATCATTAGTAGTATCAATGATAACTCATAACTAATAGACTGACTTACAGGACCAACATTTAAAATAAATACTGGTAGGCTTGAGTGCAGTTCAAGTGGAGGTACAAGCCATTCTAAGCAGCATGGAAAGCAAGTGTGAAGATTTTGGATTAATGGGATCAGTTCACACTGGATTCCATAGACTGTCTTGCATTTGCCTATATTTAATCTTGCATTTCCAGGAATCCATCAGAGTCCTGGTGTATTAAAGGAGCAAAGGCTGGATAACACACGGGTATGGGATGGTTTGTACATCTTGAAAGCAGTGGGGTTGCCAGATTGCATCTTTTCCATGCTGGAGGGAAATATCCTCCAAGGAGTACCATTCACAAAGTGTACACTAGGACCACAGCCTGGTGTTGGGCCATCTGGTACCCCTCCCCATCCACAGGCTGCAGCAAGAGATGAGAAGCCTGCCTAAGAAGGCAGACAAACTTCCTGCATCTGAACACCAGAAAACCAAATGCTTGATCTCCAGCATCTGTGTTCACTGTGAGGAAATTTACAATGAGAAGCAAAGGGCAGCCACAAAGGCATTTCTGGATCGATTTCTTTAAAAGTCATTTCTTTTGTGGCCATCAAGGAGTCCCAAGACTCCCCCTAAATTCTCAGATAACTGTTAAATCCTTTCCAAAGAAACTGTCTGAATTCTCCAGGCCTGAGGATGCTCTTTCCTTCCTGATTTCTGGCAGTATTATAGGGGACCAATTGAGAGAACAAACGCAACCATTAGGTACTATACAATTCTAGAGAATTGATAAGGTATGGTTTTTTATCATACAGGTTTTGGCACTTGTTCATATGATGATCTATTTACATCATTTAAACTTGAGAACATTTTATAATGAGTTGGGTACAGTCTCCTTCTGTTTGTGTATTCTTGCAACAGTTGTTTGAATGCCTACAAGGTGTCAGACACTGTGCTAGGTACAGGGGATAAAATGGTGAGGAAAAACAGAGTCCCTGCTCTCCCGGAGCACAGAGTCTAGGGTTAGTTTGGACTTCCTCACAACATGGTGGCTTCAGAAGAGGAGGACTTGAAAAGCAAAATTCTCAGTGAATAAGGTAAAGACTACATGTCCTTTTATGACTTCTACTCAGAAGTCACACAGTATCACCTCCACATAGCATCATTCTATTGGTCCACATAGGTCCACGGGGATGAGACAAAGTGCCCATATCTTAATAAAAGAAGTGTCATAGTCACATTGAAGAGGACCATGTGGGATAGGAAACAGATATAGCAGTCCCCTTTGAAAAAGGCAATCTGATAATGGGAGAAGCTGAAGGGATTATGGCATGCAAACATACCTTATCAAAATTAAGAAAAAAAATAAAATAAAACATACAATGTATCCAAAAATAAAATTTTAAAAAAAATTTTCTAAAGATCTATCTTTAGTACACAGATGTCCATGAATTAATGTCACATTTATTTGCAACCTCATCATTATAGAAATAACATATTTCAAAACACTTGACAGCTTACAAAGTACTCCTAATTGACCATCATAATAAGCCTGCTAATTATTAGGACAAAATATTATCACTCATACTGTTTAGACAAGAAAACTAAGACCCAACTTCTCACAGCCAAAAAAAGAGCACATTCAAGGTCTGAATCTGGAATTAACTGTTCTTTCTACAGAAACATGCCATCTACTGAAACAAGCCATGGAAATGAAAAATCACATTTTATAGTCTGATGGTCTTTGTATCCTTTTTGGGATACAAAGCATTTGAATAGTCCGTGGCTTTGAATGTTAGCTGCATCATTTATATGAGAGTATGAAAAAGCCATTGTTTTAAATAGCATCCATTATAGACTGAATATAAAGACTATTTCCAAATTGCTTCCAACATTTTTTGTCCTATCTCTGCAAATAATTAAGGGTTAGCAACTTTAAAATTAATTCTAGTGGTATAGCTATGCATCTGGCTTAATGGATACCATAAATCAATCCCATGAGATAAAATCTATTTTAAGAACTCTTCTGAAAAGGTGCTATTTCAAAGAAGGCATTGTGTTATTTCTCCCTCTTCACAGAAGTAGTCCAAGCCCTCATATTCTAATCTCTGAGTAACTTTTAGCATGCATTGTGAACGTGTTAGAAATGCAAACATGCAGATTCTCAGGTTCCATTCCAGGTCTACTATGGTGAATTGAATGGTCGTGGCTCCCTAAAAGATATGTCCATGTCCTGGAAACTTATTTCCTGGAAAGTAATGGGCCCTTATGTGGAAAAAAAGGGTTTTTGCAGATGTAGTTAATGATCTTGAGTCAAGATTATCCTGGACAATCTAGATGAACCCTAAACTGATGGCAAGTATCCTTATAAGAGAAGGCCAGAGGTAGATTTGAGACAGCAGAATCGGCAGCCATGGGAAAAACAAAGGCAGAGATTGAAGTGATGCAGCTCAGACCAAGGAATACCTGGGGTCACCAGGAGCTGGAAGAGGTAGGGAGTATCCTCCTCTAGAACCTTTAAAGGGAATGTGGCCCTGCCAATGCCTTGATTTTGGCTTCAGGCTCCAAGAAGTTAGAGAATAAATTTCTGTGGCTTTAAACCACCAACTTTGCGGTGGTTTGTTATGGTAGCCTAGGAAATTAACACACCTGCTGAGGAAGAAACCTGGGTAGTGGGCCCAGCAATTGGTACTTTAACAAGCTTTTTTGGTGATTCTGATGCACACTCAAGGTTGAGAACCACTGGTCTAGAGGAATTGAATAAATGGCTCTGTTTATGGTTGGCCAAAGACATGGACATTTTCCCTGTGGGATGGTAGAAGCCCGGCCTTGGGTCTGCAAATAAACCAGGTGTGAAAACTGAACATCAAACACCGGACAAGACTAGAATCTCACAACAGGGAGGTCAATCACTCCAGGTCAGCTCTCTATCACTTTCTCTTTGAGGGGTTTCTTCATTCACAATAAACATTTCTTTAGCTCTGAATGCAGATGGGTCTTCATGACAGGCATGGCAGTTATAAGTAGGGATGAGATTTGATTCTTGCCATCAAGAGTTCTGCTGTTGTGTTGAAGAAATAGGACAAGTATATACAAAGATAAACAATTCCATCTCTAGCTTCACATGGGCATAATGTCTTCGAAACACACTCTTATAACTTATCAAATAAGCAACTCTTCAAGCTACAAGTGTATCTGGTGAATTCCTCCTAAGCACTAGGGTGGTATTAAATCAACACCAGCACGATCTCATTTCTAAAATACAGAATGCTGTTTCCCAATGAATAATGCATCCTACTTCTCTCCCCTGCTCAACTTCCTTACAGATTAGTTTGCATATCAAGAACAACTAGACCTTATAAAAGTCACATCAGAGCAGAAGAATGTTCACTTTCTAGTGTTTTCTCAAATTAGAGCATTTGAGGGTAACTTGAGAGAAATCAAAATGCATCAAGACCAAGGAAAAACATACGTTGGCTTTGGTAGCCGATGAGAAATACCTCCTGCTTTCTACGGAAGGGTTGAACTTCTTGACCGGTTTAAATTCAGCATAAAGGCAGCAGGGCTGTCTATCACTAGCTATAACCTGTCGTAATCAAAGTGAGAAATGCACCACTGTGACCTTCAAAGGCCTTGGGGAAGCAACCTTGCTCCGGGAAAAGGAGAGGCTGGCTAGAGCCTAGGAGGGACACAGGCACACCAGTGACGTGTCAGGGCTGTAGGCTTCAGAGCCAAGGATGCTGGTTTTTAGATTCTGCAGCTCCACTCATTAGCTGTGTGACTGCGGGCAAGTTACTCGATTTTACAGCCCCAGCTTCCTCAACCATCATGTGGGACAATGATAGAAACTACCTTGAAAAGTCATTATGAGGACTGAAGGGTTAAACCATGGACAAGTGCATGTCAAAACCTGGCAACACCTGTCTCTTTCTCCCCTCTTCATCCTCACACTCCTTCTCCCCCCCATGCTTCTTCTTATCATCCTCATCCTTGTCACCTCATATCCTTGCAGTCCCAGGGTTTCAATCTACGTCTCCTTTTTCCATTGCTATGTGACCTCAGAAAAGCCATTAACCTCAGGAACCTCCCATGTGAATGGCTGTCACACCTATCACCTTGCTAGAGGATTAAAGTGAGTTCAGGTAATGCTCCAAACACAGGACTTAACCCTTCAGGGACATTAAATAAGCAGCTCCACAGTGATTCAAAATAAGGTCATTATAATCCAAAAGAGAGGAGAAGGGTTTTAAAGCAAGGAGGTGAGCCAAGTAACAGAGAGAAAAGGGGGACTTCCGGCTACCTTCCAAATCTCTTGAAAATGATAGCAGGAAATTAGCAGATAGGTGGCAGATAAAGATCATTAATTCACTTTGCTCACTCAATCACTGATCATTGAACTTCACATGCCAGGCACAGTGCTAAGCACTTTATCATCCTCTCAACCACCCTGTCACATAGTAAATAGGTTACCTGCGTTTTACAGCAGGAAAGCCATGTTCAAAAAGGTGAAACAAATTGCCATGGTCATGAGGAAACTAATTAGAACTCAGGTTCCAGCTGACTCCAGTCTTAATCACCAGGAAACATCTACCCTGTGGTGACCAACAGCTGCAACCCGCTAGCACCCTTCAACATAGGAGGGCTGGGGAGAGGATTGTCTGGAAGAGTGACAGTCACACCTCACATTCCAGGCCTCCAGGAATCAAGCCTTGCTGCTGAAAGAGGCAGTCTTTGATAGAAGGTAGTTTTGAGGCATCAAGCCTTCCAGACATCACTGATGGAAGGGACAGGATGGTCACTGGCAAGTAGAACCTCCTTGAAGAACTCGGGTCTCAAGCCAGTTGCTGGGAGCCAAGAGTGCTTGATCTTCCCTGACTTTTCTCTTTCTCTCATATCATACACACTATCCATCCAAACTCCTGCAGATCCTGGTCATGATTCAACCCTTTGTTGCTTCCAGCCCGGCTCAGTCCGCCTATGTAACTGGGTTAGCCTCCTCACTAGTCACCTTGCTTTTGTTCTCGTCCACTTTGGTCTCTTCCAGACATCAGCCAGAGAAATCCTGTAAAACTCAAGTCAGGTCTTGTCACTCTTCTGCTCAAAACCTTGGTGGCTCACCTCTGCTTGTGAGGAAAAGTCAAGTTCCTTACAATGTCAACAACCCCATCAGATATGATCTGCTCTCCCTGCTTCTTCCAAACTCACCCCATGCTTCCTTTCTGCTCACCTTACTCTATCCACATCACCTCCTTTCAGTTTCTCAAACACAATAGACGTGCCCCTGCCTCGGGACCTTTGCACATGCTGTTCCCTCTGTCTGGAATGCTCTCCTTCCAGGTATAGATGTGGCTTCCTTGCTCACCTCTTTCAGGCTGTGCTCAAATGTTACTTTCTCAGACGAGCCTTCTTTGACCGCTCTATTGAAAACTGCGCCCCTGCCACCCTCATGCCAGTAACGTCCACTTTTTTAATGCTTGTTTTTCTCTATAACTCTCATTGCCTAATAAACTCTACATGTTTATTATTTGTCTCATTTCACTAGAGAGAGATCATATGCTTCTTAAAACCCGGCATTAAGTGTTTGTTGAATGAATGAATATGTGTATGCAGCCTGGTTCCCTGACTTTGGTAGAGATACCACCGCAATTTCAATACATGCCTCTGCACAAAACTGTGGGTCAGGCTGTAGTGGCTTAGCAGCCACCCTGGTTCCTAACAGATGTGGCATGCCAGTAAAGTTGAACTTCGTTTCTGAGTAACTGGACTCTGGCAGCAGATTGTGACAGCAATTCCAGGCTGGCTTCACATGCCATCTCCAGAAAAAGGATCGCTTTGGCTCTCTACTGAGCCAGTCATCCATCATTGTAAACAAGCATGTACAGTCTGAAAAGTCCCTCAGCAGTAACTGCATGTTCCCACAGCCCCCCTGCCCCAAAGAACAATATTCTCATGAGAACACGCCCTTTCCCAGACTACAGAAGCCAGTGTGGAGCCAAATGCTGCTGCCCACTCAAAGGTCACATTTCCACAGGCACTTCTTGGCACCAGTTTAGCACCAACTCTGGGTGACACGATCTCAGGGAATCTCTGGGGACACTTTGTCTGGGTGTTGGTGACACTTTAGTTTTCTTTAAGTAGTATTTATTTTTTTCTGGTATGGCACTTTCTATGGCCTTCAGAAGGGCTGCGGGCAGGTCTGAGTTTCCAGGTTGGGCACCCACACCCCATTACCCTCCATCTGTCTCCCCCCAATCTTCCTCCTCAGGAGCTCCTTCCGTCTGCTCACATTCTCTCCTCCATCCTCATTCCTGACCCAACATCCTTCAGGGCCGACTCAGGTCTCCCTCCTTCCAGAAGCTTCCTCCAGCCTACAATGCGGTTTTCCTTTTTCTATGCCCTACGTAATTTAAAGATGGTACCACATAATTTAGCCTGTAATGACAGAAGCTCTTAAACTGTTATTCTACCATGTGTGTTGGTTCTGTCTTTCACTCTCAGTGTCTTTTATTGTTTTCTATCGCAACTTTGGGAAGACATGGTCCCAGGTGAGGGCCTGGAGCGGCCCAGAGAGAACTGCCAAGTGCTTCCTGTGCCCACATCTAAGAGACGGTGAATATTCATTCCTGTGATGTTCTTGCTGTGAATCCTCACGGAGAAACGGTTTCGGAACTCCATCAGGGGAGCCATTACGATGATAATTGAGGTTCTAGAATCTAATTTAGTTCTCTAAAATCCATGAAATAGCACTCAGAATCTTGGCTCATTGCTTTTAAGCACTTATTCATGGTAATTTTAAGAACAATCATAAATAATATATAATATAAATTATAAATAATAACTGGCATTCATTTAGTACTTATAACTTGCAAGGCACGGTGCTAAATAACACTTGAGATTGGAGCTATAATTTTACCTCCTCTGTGGACCCATGTTATAGATGATAAAACCAAGACTCGGGGGGTTATGCGGTTTGCACAAGGCCACGAAGCTATTAGACAGTGGGGTCAGGATGGGAATTCTGGGTACTGAGATCATTCAAGACTTAGGAGGGGTGCACTATGCATAGGGTTGCATTTTGGAAGTGTATAGGGGTGTCTTGGAGTGTCACAATAACTGGGGGATGCTATTGGCATACAGTGGGAGGTGACAATGGATGGAGGAGACATCCTGTGATATATGGGGCTTCTGTGCCATATAGAATTGCCCTACCTCCATTTTGAATGACCTTGATGAAAAATCTTTTGGTGGAGAAAAAACAACAACGGTGTTTATAATTCTAGAGTCTACTCGATTTTAAATTCAAACCCTGAATGCTTTTGCACAGCTGAATATACTCCACACTTCAGCAGAATACAGCCCCTGTGTCAACAGAGGAGAGCTTGGTTTTGGTCTGGTTGGGAACCCTACCAACTCTGGAAAATTGCTTGACTGGTGGCAGGGTGGAGTGTCACTTGAGTCACCGACGCAAAACACAACTGTGTCTGCATGTGCAACTGATGTGATGTGTTCAGGATGCCCCTGTGTGAGACCTCATTACGTCTTCCAGGGAGGATGTACCTGAGTATTTACATATTGGCCTAAACTTTCTATTGTACATTATTTTTCCTTTATATTATAATTGGGGCTTATAATTGTTTGTGTGTGTGTATAGGCAGGTTAAAATCTTACAAATGTCACAGAAGGATACCAAAGAATGTCTTAGGTGGTATTTATAGGTCTCTCAGGATCCTATAAATGGGTGGCAGGTGGTGAAGGAGGTTGGAGGCAGCAGAGGCTGCTGTGGCCTGAGTGGGTTTGAGCTGCACATTCAGCCCTACCAGTAGATATTATTTGTCATATGGTTTGAATGAGAGATGGATCTTCTGAAAGCTAAGAAGAGCAAGCCCAAGTGAGGAAACTGGCTGCTAAGGGCCAGGCCTCTGTCCAGCCCACTGTCCAAGAGGTCATCTCCAGTGGATTTGACTGGCCCTTACTCAACAGCAGTTGGTGGGAGCAGAGCTTCCCCTGGGTTGAGGCTCTTCCCTCCTGTTTCAGCTACACCTGCAAAGAGCCACCTTCAACAGAGGTCTGGTCAGACCTGGAGGACTATCACCTGACAATGTGAATTCTGAGAAGCCCAGCAGGGAGCACCTATAGGCCCAGAGCCACAGGCAACTGACAGAGACAGTGTGCACGAATCAGCTGTCATCCACAGGAGTGTCTAGGGTGCGTTTGTACCCTGGCTTTGTTGACTTGAGAGAAACAAACTGGATGTTAGAACAGCTTGGTCAGGATACTCCCTGGAAACAAGTCCAGTCAGAGAGGGGAGCTTTGGGGCTGAGGATGATAAAAGACCCGGGACACCTTCACTCCTGACTCCAATCTTTGCTTGCTCAAGAAAGACAGTGTGGGCTGTCATAGCAGTACAGATCCTTACCAGGGCAGGACCTATCATTTCTTTGTTTGGTTTTGGCACCCTGCAATTTTGAGATGAGGGAGAAATTCCCAATGGAAGAGGATGGAGAAGACACATGCAGAAGGAGTAAAATTACTTGCTGATTGTAGAAGGGGTTACCACTCCTTCAGCTCAATGGCTGCCAGCATCGAGCATGCTTTGGGTACCAGTTCAGAGAACAGAAAGGAAATCTGTTTATCTAGATCCTGGAAGAGCGACCTGGTGGTGTGAGCATCTTGAGAAAGAAGGCTGCACTGAAACAGGTCAAACCCTCCACCAAGAAGAAATTCCCAAGAGGCCTATCTGTATGCTCACATATGTATACATGAGAAGTATACACATATATGTATCTGCCTAGAAAAATATCTTCTTGGACATATGCGAAGGTGTTAGCAGTGGTAATCTCAGTCATTTTATGTTCTTAGTTTTGCTCATTTGACTTTTCTAAGTTTCTGCAATATCCATATAATGTTTTTGTAATTATAATATTATTCTTTAGTTAAAAAAAAGAAAACAATCTATGTGATTCTGATGCATGCCCAAGATTGAGAACCAGCATCTTGAACCGAGTTTTCCTAACTTTCCTGAGCATTAGAATTCATGGAGATGATCTGATCATGGGTGTGGCTTTCGGGGGAAATGAAGGTAGGATTAACAGGACTCCTGACTTGGAGGCACACTCCTGTTGATAATGGAAACAGCAGTTCCTGTTGGTAATAGGTTTACTGTGGGAATAGTAATCCCTAATCACATCTCAAAATCACACATTACCTTTAGGCAAGTTAAAAGTCCCTGTGGTTGTTCTCAGGGAGAAAACAAAATATATTTATTGTAGATGGGGAACCGTATCCAATAAGGTTAAAATTCACTGCTCCAGGGCCCCTGGCCTTAACCATCTATGGTTCCACCTCCGTGGTATTTTTGTAAATTGGGATATACAGGGTTTCGGTTCACTCGATTCTCGACACTGAGACCACTGCCTGCTGGTCCTACTGGGAGAGCAGACGCTGCTCTGAGCACTGGCATCTCTGAGTCACAGACCTTGTGATTCATCTATTCAAAGTTGTGTAAAGGGACTTCAACTAAAGTGAGTGTTTTTGAGTTCCTCAGCTTCAAACGTAGCATCTGAAGATTTTCTGGAGTGCTCCAGGTTTCTCGTATTCCCACTCAGTCACACATTGCCCAGAACTCAAAGAGAAACTGCATTTTGCTGGGAAAATTACAAGCATAGCTAAGGCCTTAAAAAGAGCCCCAGCTGCAAGCCTAGGATAGCGGCTTCTTCCAGCCAACTTCACTTTCTTATCACAGAATGAATATAAACCAACAGTAGAGCTCGGGGCCCATTAGTCGAAGCACCAGAGAGACTTCAGCTTCTGATGTTACTGTAGCCTCTCTGAATTCAAATGCACAAGACAGTGTTCTTGGTAGGTTTAGGGGCCAACTCATTTTTCTCTGCTGAATGAAGCAGGACTCAAACTTTCAAAGTAAAATTCACCTGGGCAGATTCCCAGGTCCCACCACCAAAGATTTTAGTTCATTAGAGTTTAAGTGGAGTTCTGAACTCTGCATTAAAGAAAACAAACAAAAAACCCCACAAGAACACTCTAGGATAGAGCAAGTGCTAAGTGACACTGTGGGGTAGTGACCAGATAAGAAATACAAAAGGTGGGACTGCCTGCAGAATAAATGATCCAGTCCTTCAACATTAATAATCATGTGGAGAAATAAATATCATGTGGGTGGGAGGGGGTGGAGGGCAGAAGAATGTGCTGGATTCTAAGAGACATAGGGATGGTATAATCAGACCCATGGTGTGGTCCTGTATTGGTTCCTAGTTTAGACAAAACAATTGATTTGAAAGGAAATTTTGACGTCGAATGGAAATTAAAAAAAATTATTCATATAGGAAGATGGAGATTGTCAAGCGAGAAAAACAGGTTTCAAAATAGCATTATGGTACTAACTCATTTTGGTAAAAGATACACACACATTTACCTAAAAAAAGTGGTTATACACTAAGGTGTTAAGATTATTAGTCTCTGCATGGCATGACCATGGTGATTTTATGTTCTTATTTTTGTCTAGCTGACTTTTCTAAATTCCTATAATGCACATGTGATGTTTTGGTAACAATAAATGTTTCTTTAAGTAAAAAAAAATTAAAAAAGCAATCTGAGTGATTCTGATGCATGCCCAAGTTTGAGAAGCATGTCTTCAAGCAGCGTTTTCTTAACTTACCTGAGCCTTAGAGTCACCTGGGCCCCTGGTAAGTATATGGATTCTCAGGGCCCTGGCCTTCAGGTTCTGACTGACTTTGGAGTAGGGTCTGGGAAGTGGCTTTTCACAAGTGCCCTGGTCCTTCCAATGATCAGTCAAGGTTGAAAAACTCTGCTTTAGACCAGCACTTTTCCCACTTTGTGAGCATGTGAATCTCCTGGGGATCTTATTAAACTGCAGATATGAATTCAGTAGGTCTGCAGCTGAGCTCTGGATTCTGAACTTCCAGCAAGCTCGCAGGTGAAGCTGATGCTGCAGCGTCCACCACGCCCTGAGAAGCAAAGCTTGCGACAACAGTGAGTAGCCAGGAAGAGAATTTTGGCATATCACGCAAACACCTGTTGTGTTAGAACTGGCTCTACAATGGAGGCAGTCTGGCCAGGGAACAGCAATGCAAATACCCAAAGCGGCCACGCAGAGATTGGTGAATAGGTGACACAAGCAGAGTGCAAGGTGATAGGGTATGGTAGGGACTGGAGCTGCCATGATCCAAATAGGTGATGGCTGCTCAGCTCCATCTCGTTGGTGCTACAGACAAACACTTGCCCAATGTCATCAAATCTCACTTTTCAAAAGAAGCCAGATGATTCTTAGATGATTCTGTGATTCTTAGATGAAATCTTACACTTTTAAAAACACTGGACAGCTCAAACAAGCAAGAATCCTGTCAGCCATATCCAACGTCAGGCTGTCAATGCCAGATTCTTAATTGCACTCAGAGTAGGTGTCATATCTAAGAAGTCTTTTACCCCAGATCTCATAAGTAAAAGCCAATGAGTCTATAAAACAAAGTTTAGCTAAAAATAATTCTTGCTGACAGGGAAAGGAAAAGCACAACACAACAGAAATTCCTGAATATTCAATTCTTTTGTGTTAAAATGAGCATAATGAAAACTAATTCGAGCTAGCACTCCAACATGCCATGTAAACACTGCAAACCAAAGCAAAGAAGGTGATGGCAAAGAGGACGTGTCGGCAGGGCTGTTGTAGGGAGCAGTGGGCATCCCAAAATGGTGATATACTAAGAACCTTTCTCACTGGTCCCCATCTACCAATCCATGTGTAAGGCAGACATTTTCAACCAAGTCCAAGACTCGCCCTGAGCAAACTTCTTGAGATTTGCAAGAAAAACATATCAAAAGCACCACAAGAAAGCTAATTTTGTGGTTCTTAATGAATCCATTTACATTTTTTCAGCTCTTTGATTTCTGAGCACAATTTAAAGGGAAGGTTTGCTCAGTTCATTTACTTTAAATTTTTAACTGTCCGGGGTGACAATCCTCAGCAGTATAATTTCCTTCCTGTGCCCAAATCAATAAAATGCACCCAAGAGCTAATATCCATTTTGAGCTCCACTGAGGCCCAATACCTTCTAGAATTACAGTGACTTGGAAAATAGTAAACAGCTAGAAGTGAGCTGAGACCTGCTGCAGGCAATTAGCTCTCAGTGGAGAACAAGAACTTTCCAGCTCACATCTCATGCCTCCTTCCTACAGAAGACATAAGAACCCTTATCTGGAGGAATTGCAGGGTTATAGCATCCTAGGTGAGCACAAGAGTGGATATGTGCCTCCTCCCTTTCGCATGTAAGTTCCTGGGGCAGACATTGGAAGATGGTTGACCTAACACTCATTTCTGACCATTGTTTTTCCTTTCCTGCCTCTATGATAGAGTCTAAGGAGACAGACATTTAAGTTTCCAGTCTTCCCTTGCAACTAGCAGTGGGTTATAACTCAATTCAGGCCAATAAAATGTAGGCAGAAGTCTCTTGTAGCAGTGGGCTAAGAATGATGTTTCCAGGAAACTGGCTTTCTGGATGCAATGGAAAAAACGGGATGGACACCACTTCTTCCTCTTATCTCTACCCTGAATATAGATGTGATGACTAGTGCTGAGACAGCCATCTGGCAGAAATGAGAATCTCAGTGAGGTCATCCCTGACATCATTGTGAGGTTGAACCAATGCCAGCAGCCACCAAACAACCCCCAAATTGTTTAAGTCCATGTGGTCAGATCTTCTACTACTTGTAGCCAAACATTATAATCTGATGGACAAATCATCATAAAATTAGTTGAAGATACACAATTTTACCTGAAGTGAAGTGACCTCATAAAGTAAGGGTGACACACTTCACTGCAGTTTGCTTTTCTCTGAGTCCTCAGTGTAGGACTTTGCCGGTAGCACTATCCAGGTAGGGTAGTTAGAACTAAGAATCCATTTATTGCTAGCCGACACATCTTTTATACATGAGTTTTAGTATCACACCAGAAGAGTTTATATAAGAAATATAATTGCTTCCATTTAATGGAGCTGTTACTCTCAAGTTCCAACTTGAGCCATGGGAAGAAAACAGGGTCAGTGTCCAGGTGTCTTTAAGTAATAGTTCTGCATCCAACATGTCAGCATCCTGAGAAAACTGTAGTCAATGTCCTGATGCTACCTTTATCTGGGTGGTTCTGATGATGGATTTAGTCAAGAGACTATGGTCATACATCCTTTCTCCACGATGCTCTGGGCTGATTAATTCTTGTCATAGTGAAGGTTCCCAGAGAATTCTGAATCCAGCACCATTTCAAATAAAAGAGCAGCTCATGATTGCTCAACACATACATGTCTTTTTTTTTGAGTTGCAGTCTCACTCTGTCGCCCAGACTGGAGTGCAGTGGCTGCTTCTGGCCACCGCAGCCTCGACCTGCTGGGCTCCGGCGATCCTTCCACCTCAGCCTTCCAAGTAGCCGGAATTACAGGCATGCACTACCACGCCCGGCTGACTTTTTGATTTATTGTAGAGATGAGGTCTCACTGCCCAGGCAGGTCTTGAACCCGTGGGCTCAGGCAATCCACTCACCTCAACCTCCCAAAGGCGCGGGATTACAGGCTGAGCCACCAAGCCCGGCTCATACATGTTTCTAACTAGGTACCTTCATGACCCTGTGAAGTAGGTACTATTGTTAACTCTGTGTTCAGATGAGGAAACTACGACTGAGAAAATGAAAGTGAATGTCCAAGAACCCATAGCTAGAAAGGGAGATGATGATTTTGGAATCTAGGGCTGCCTGTGATCAAGGTTTATCCTCTGTGCTATTATGATAAACCACATCTTGGCAACCACACAAAGTAGCTTAAGACTGGATAAACCCAGGCTGGAGAGAAGTCAGCTCAGTGATTTACTAGTTCCCATTTGGTGATGGCAGGCAGGCTCCCACACATTCTCCAGCTTCCCTTGCAGTTATGCTGAAGTCACATGACTAGTACCAATCACTGGACTGAGAAGAGATGTGACATGTTTCATTCCTGGGCTAAGTGAGGTAAGAACCAAATGTCACCTTGATCCCTTTTTATGTTGTAAGTGACCACAAAGACCACATATTCTAGAGGTGTTAACTACAAGATGAGAGAGGATAGCTCAATTTATATCACATACTTCATTATCAAGAAATTATTTTAATTTATTAAGACACTGAAATTATGAGATTTGTTTGTTATTGCAGCATAGCTAAGCTTATTCTCACTAATAAAATCAACCCCTAAAGTGTGATCAGGCCACCTTGCTTGTAGCAATTTTGCAAAAGAAGGAATTGTAATCTGAAACTATTATAACAGGAGATTCATTTATCACTGGGGTTATATGGCATCCAAATCACAGAATGCCTTATCTGCCTAATGAGGCGAACAGTTTCTTAGAATTAACATGAAGATATTACTTGCATTACAAAATTTGGCACTACTTAATGGACACAATGATCCTCTCTCATTTCAACGAATTCTTCTAGTTTTTGCCTCTCAAGAATTTTATGCTTTGATTCCATATTTTCATAGGGTGAAATGTTTGCAAAATATACGTATAAGCATCCACATGCTAATGAATGCAATTTCATGACCCATTACACTTTCCATACAAATGCAGAGACAGTAGGGGCTGTCTGTGCTGGGAACTGGCTAGAGCTTTCCAACTTCCTTGGCTTGACATTGAACCAGAAGAGCTTAATTTGAAATAAAAATATACATTTGTGCTTTGAAATACTTATTGAGCATATACTATGTGCCAGATACATTTCTAGAGGCTGAAGCTACCATAGTAAACACGAAAACTCATGAGACTTACATATAATAGATGGAAATAACTTCAGAAATGACAGATGGATTTATCTGAGGGTATTTAGAGAACCAAAAGCCAAGTGTGTGTCTGAAGAGAGGGATGTGAGGGATTTCATCATTAGTCCACACTGATGCACACGAGGCTTTTCACCATCTGGCCTGCACACCTGTCCAGCCTCATCTCTCCTATTCTCCCCTCTCCACAGACTCCGCTCCTGTACCACTAACTCACAGGCAGGTCTCAGAAGTGGCTAAGCCTTAACTTCCATGCCTTTGGCTAAGCTGTTCCCTCTGCCTAGAATACACATTTTCCTGTTCCATACTGATATTTATGGTTCTGATGCCTCTTTGTTCTTGGGGCAGTACAATGTATTGACTCCTGCAAGAAACCTCTTTGCATTGTGTACCTAGTTTGGCATAACCCTTGATCTTACATTGTTCTGTTCATAAATTTACCTTTCTAGTCCATTCCCTTCTTTCTCTGGTCTTTGAGAGTTGGTGTGGACACACTGCAGGACCCTAAGAGAGGCACCAGTGCCTGCTGGCAGCCTGGGATGTGGGGCTCTGGGAAGTGGGGCAGAGGTGATGGGTGGAAGAGATGGCTGGCACAGTTGGGTGGTTGGTTACATCACACGATTTGATCAAGTTGGTTAGTAGATATATTGAGGATAATGACAGTCAGATTTCTCACTGTTGCAGAAGGTATTTATGAGCATGGAAGGGAAGGAGGACTGGGAAAAACCCTGAGATATTAGATTGAAATAGGAGGTATCAGTTTGAACTTGTATTTTAAAATTTAATATATGGATAATGCATACAGACATAATAATAGTTATAGACATATGTATATGTGCATGTATGTATATATGAGTACATATAGATGATTATACACACATGCTTATGTATGTATATATTTGTATGCATGTATCTATTTGTATGCATGTATATATTTGTATGCATGTATATATTTGTATGCATGTATGCATGTGTTTGTATGTCTGTATCCTCACTCTGTTTACTAAGAGGGCCTAGCAGCATTAATACCCCAGTAACAACAAACTCATCAGATGCCCATGTACTGTTTTCTAAATACTACCCTCCGTTAAAAGAAACCAAAGTTTCTTGAGAAGAAATGACTCAACCAAAGTTGCAGCAGAAAAAGTATAATAATTGTCCAGAATATCTCATTGTACAAGAAAGTAGTAAAAAAAAAAAAATGAGGAAATATCAGCTGAGCTCTGTGGATCAGTCTGTAATCCCAGGACTTTAGGAGGCCGAGATGAATGAACTGCCTGAGCCCGTGGGTTCGAGATCCATCTGGGCAACTTGGCAAGACCTCGTCTCTACAACAAATAAAAAATTAGCAGGGCATGGTAACATGCGCCTGTAGTTCTGGCTACTTGGCAGGCTGAGGTGGAAGGATCGCTGGAGCCCAGCAGGTCGAGGCTGCGGTGGCTGCAAGCATGCCACTGCACTCCAGTCTGGGCAACAGAGTGAGACTCCAGCACTAAAAATAAAGACAAAAACAGAAAACAATGCAATGAATAAAATTTAGAGCCCCATGCGTCCATTCTGACAAACAACAACAACAATAACAAATGAATGAATAAATTAACAGGGAAGGAGAAAAAACTCTTCCTTGAAGTAAAAGGTCAACCATAAATGTAGAAGGAACACTGAAGCAGAAACTCTCTCTCCCCACCATCAGAACGACTACTCGGCTGGGAGCTGTCAGGGGACTAGGGCTTGTGAGTTGAGGTTTGATAGGAAGAGAAAGTCAGCATATTGAGGATCTAGAATATCTCATCACGAATTCAGTCACAAAGGGAGAAAATATGACTTTTTGGTGGGGAAACCTGAGGACACCAACATGACCAGGTGAAGGAAGTTTGGGAAGGGTCAGCTATGTGTGCCCCAGGAGGTGACACACAAAGAACACAGTGTCCTTTCTGCGGTTTTCCTGCCCAGAATATATGACTGGAACCTGGTCCTGAGCAAGCATCAGGTATGCCAGGTTGAGGGTCATGCTGCAGAAAGTAAGGACTGCACTCTTCAAAAGCATTGGAGACATGAGAGCCAGGGAAAGAGTGAGGCACTGTTCCAAGCTGGGGGAGACTGCAGAGACAAGACAATTAAATGGACATGTGTAATTAATTCATGGTTTCTTTTTTCATTCTTGCAAGATTTTGGATTGGGTAATATATGGGGGGGCTGTCTTGCACATTGTAGGACGTTTGGCAGCATCTCTGGCTTCTAAGCACTAGATGCCAAGATCAATCCCCAGTTGTGACAATCAAAAATGTCTCATACATTGCTAAATGTGCCCAAGGCAGGGACAGACGTGAATGCAAAATCAGCCTTTGTTGAGAAATGCTGGTGTAACTAGATGGGATCTCAGATCAGAAATGAAAAAGAGACATCACTGGGACAACTGGAGAGATGGGAATGGAATATGTAGGCTGGATACTGTGTCAGTGTATGAATACATCAGGTATCGCTTCAATGCTGATTGCTTGAACTGTAGGTGTGATGCTTATGTGTGATGGTTATGCAGGAGTGTCCTTCAGGAGGGATATATGATGGAGCATTGAGGGGAGGGGACATCACCCTCAGTAGAAACCATATGGAAAAGAGGGAGACAAACTAAGCGCAGTGAAATGTGAATAGTTGGGGGTGCGGGAGTTCTTTGTTCTGTCCTCGCAACTCTTCTCTAAACTTAAAATAATCTCAGAATAAATTATTTCCATGAATTTACCTGAGTAAATTATTCTTGTGGGCTTATTTGCACAAGCTAGTTGAGGACAGTGGTGAAAATGGAGGTGAGGAGATTGATGCTTCAGCATTCATTTTTGTCTTAGTGTGTATCAGGTAGCAAGCTAAATACTTTATATGTATTATTCCACTTTGTCCTCAAATCATCCTTTGGTGAAAGAATTATTACCCTTCTACCACAGATGAAGAAAAAGAGATTCTGAGGCAGTAGATGACTTATCCACAACTGCATGGTAGGTAACTAACAGAGCTGGGGTTTAAGCCCATTCATGTTGGACTATAGGGCCCATGTTCTAAGCCATTAGGTCCTAAAGGGCAATTTTAAGTCATTCCTGTATCCACAGAGGCATGGAATGGAGTGGGCACTCAGGGAAGAAATGAATGCACACACAGAGCTCTTTACAGGTTGACAGCAAGATGCACATGGCATCCATACAATTTTATACTTGTGAATTCAAGAACAAGAAGCACCTTGTTAGAGACTGTAGTCTGTCTATAAGAACCAAATATAGGCTGGCAATGACTATATTCAGTTAAAAATGCCCTGGATCTAGTAAAGGAAGAGGGTGTTTATCCTCTCACTACATTTCTTTTTTTCTATTCCTAATTCCAGACATGTGCAGTTTTGCTTGGAATGATTTGGCTCGGATGGAGAATTGGCGGGTTTAGGTGCGCTTTCTAGTGAGGTGGTTGGTTTTATAGAGGTGATCTGGGAGGAGGTGATGTGAAGGGTAATTGCTGCTTAATGATTGGGAGGAAAAAAATTCTGTAAAGAGCTTATCATTTAATGAGTTCAAGACTTGAGATCCAGAAGAGGGGCATCCCAGGGCTTAGAAGGGTCTTGCTGATGTGATCTCAGCTTGGAAGAATTGCGAAGATGAAGAGAGAAAGCACAACCCTGCAAGTCACTGCTGGTTTAAGTCAGAGAGGTTTGCAACCATTAATGGGCAGACAAGAGAAGCCAGATGTGGGAAATACAGGAAGACACAAGGGAGCAGGCAGAAGGGTGCAGTCCACCATTCCTGAGAAAATTGTAGGCAGTGAGGGGTTGTCGGTGGTTGTGCTCAGTTCAGATGGCAAGTGGGGAGCATGGACTTTAGAAATCAGAGAAGGATATGTTTGCTAGAGTTTTCACAAAAAAGAAGACAACTAATTATTAAATAGATAGTTGTTACTATCTATTGAGGACAAAATGAAATATTAAGCATAAGCACTTAGCATGTTCCCAGGAACGAGAAGGCAGTCATTGCAGAAATTGTGAAAGATTTAAAATCAATAAAACTGTGTATTTTTAATGGACATGAACATGATTATTTAATTATAGAAACATGGACAAGAAGGTTATATACTAACTCCAAGAGAGTGTCTGCCTCAGGAATGGAGGGAAGTCAGTGAGGATGTAGACAGTTTTGTGGCAGGACTGGTAGTTACTTCCTAATGTATATTATTCTCTTCTTCCTTAATACAGATTTAAAAAAAAACACACTTGGGTAATGTGGCTCAATGAAACACTATATTCCCTGTCTCCCTTGCAGTTATGTAGTCATGGGATTAATTCTGTCCCATGAACTGTAAGCAGAGGTGAGTTTGGGAAGGGAAGGTGCCGCTGGTCTGGAATATGAGTGTGAAGACTGGAGTGCCATTTGCCATCTTGAACGGTGAAGTATCCTTCAGAGCAGAAGCCTTATGCTGAGAATGGCAGCATCTTGTCCCAAATGACATCTCCAAGCTGACCTCTGGATGTCTTTTATGAGAGAAAAAGAAACTTTTGCTGTTATTTGAGATTTTTTTTCTGTCACAAGCAGTTAAGCCTAATACTAAATTAGGTAGGTAGGTAGACAGAAAGGTTTGAAGTGTACTTGCCATGTCTTATAATTTAAAAAATAATAACAAATAGCTAGGCACAAAAATAGAATGGATAGGCAGACGATCAATAACCAATGAGGGTTATTAACTTCCTTCTTCGATCTCATATTTTGAGAATTTTAAGAAAACATAGAGAAGTGCAGAGAACAATAGCATAAGAATTGGTACACCTGCCATCTGGAGTTGCCAACTGTTAACATTTTGTCACATTTGCTTTGTCTTTATTTTTATTAAAATACAACATTGTGGATCAAGCTTAGGTCCCTTATCCACCATACCCTATTCTCTCCCTTTCAACATTTTTACCAGTGATAACACTCTCATGGGTATGTATCCCTCCAACTCATTTCAGGTCATCTTAGGCACATATTTATTTTAGAGAATAATATGGTAATATTATTTTATTGTATGTTTATGCACTGTTAAGATTGTATTATATGGTACATGCTCTAAAATGGACTTTCCTGTTTTAGAGCTCTATCTTCATTGATACCTATCTACATACATTATATATATAATGTTTACATAAATTATTTGTTCCATATATAATGCTTATGTAAACGATTTGGTTCGATATTTATAATATTTGGTTAAATCTGTTGAATTGTAGTTTAATATTTAATTTTTCAAATTCTATTAGTCATTTCTCTATTGATGCCCATTTAGGCAATTTCCAATTTATTGCTTTTTCAACAGTGAAACAATGAATATCCTTGCATGTGTTTTCTTGTACACACTTGTGAGTTGATTTCTTTCTTGAAACCTGTTGTTACAAGATTGATAAACCAGGAGAACAGCAAATATATAGTTTCATTATTTCAGGAGGGTATTTGGAAAATTCTCCCATGATCACATTTGTGCATATAATGAGAAAACATGGGTAGGTGATAAAACTCTTAGGTGAACTTATAACTGGTTGATCAATCTCACCAAAACACTGACTAACTGGCCTTTAGGCAAAGATCTCTTGTGATGTGACAGAGATCTATAACTGTATTCTACCCAACAACCTTATCATGCATCCCTCCATCCAGTCAATGTTTTTGAGTGACTTTGTACCATGTGCCATGATGGACATTGGCCATAAAATGTCCTCAGCACCCAGCACAGTTCTTGACACATGGTTGGGATCTAATTAATATTTTTTATCTGACACTTGAGAAGAGATATGGTCAGTGCCCTTCTAAACCATATAAAGTTGCTATGATTTTGGTGAATATTCAGAACACATGCTTACGAGATTTTAAGATTTAAAAAAAAGCTAGGAATAATTGGCTACAAACCAGGTTAAAAAGATAAGACATCAAATTCTTTCAATAGGAGAAGGCTAACTAAAATAAAACGTATCATGGATAAATGTAATATCAGGAATAAGCATATGGGTATACACATACAAATAAGCATATGTATATACTAGTTCTAAGTTGGAGAAACCTATCTTGGCAATAATTATAAGAAATATGCACTTGAGTTTCTGGTTGAGCACAAGTTTAGCATGAGCCAATGGTGTGAGCTTAGTAGGCTAGGAACATTAGCTGTATTCTACACTGATGTGGGGTATTGGTACAAACATTTCTGGTCGTGGTTATGACAGTCCTATTGTTTAATGTGTGTTTCCTACAAGTCTGGGGAGTTATCTACAGCATTTTTATAATAAACTGCAGTTATCCTGATTTAAAAAGGAAGAAACTGAGGCTCAGAGAGACCAAGTATCTTGCCTAAGGACATGCAAATAACAAGAGATGAAGCAGAGATTCAAATCCAACCACACCACAGTGCTATATTACCCACTTACTCATGTAGATAGACCCACAGTTGCATCATATATGAGCAAATGGGTCAATGAGGCCCATTTGTTGGGGATGTGAAACAAAACAATAGTCACGTATTACCTATTAATGACAACCAGAACAGCATAATGTCGCAATGAGAGCTGATACTGCCACAAAGTCATGGCCCAAGTGTGTACTTTTCTCAGTATACTCCAAGAACCTACTCTCCATGAAAGAGGAGGCTATATGTGGGCTAGAAAGGTCAAGTATACATTACAGCTCTTTAACTCCTAATGTGTGTGACTTAAGGCAAGGCATCAAGATTCTCAGTCATTATTTTGTTATCTATGATGGCATCTCTATCAGTGGTTGTTTCAGCATCAGATTAAAACACTTCTACAATGCTCACCACATAGTAAGAGCTGATTAAATGGTAGTGATGGCAATGCTGCTGCAAGATATGCTCCTAGGAAGCAAAAACCTGGCTCTCTCAGAGCCACTGTGCATGGTCGTGGGGCCTCAATTGTACTGAGAGCATCCTGTCCTTCTCTTGCCCAATTCCCTGGAGGAAGAGGTATATTTTTCTTCACACAAATTCATCTGTTCATTAAGCTAAGACCTCAGTGATCTGCTTCTATCCAGAGCGGCATACTTTTTATAATTCATCTGTCCAAAGGAGACACCTTTTTCAGATTTTAGCAAAGCATCTTATTGGTCATCTGTGTGCTACAGTCTTTCCAGCAGACAACTTGACACGAGACCAAAGACTAATCTTACTTCTTCTTTCCTCAGACCTATCCTACTCAACCCCTAAAGATTTCTGGTTTCAATTCTCAAGTATGGCATAAATGAGGGAGTTACAATCAGATAGAAAAAGATTCTTGTTTAGAGCCTTACAAAATATCTCTTGCTTCTTGATCTAATAACTTTTGGTTTATTTTTACATTTGGGGCTTGTGGCTGCCTGTTACAGAATTTGTCACCTTCGGTTGGGCACATTTATATTGTTTATGGTTTTGTGGGTTAGGAATTCAGGAAGTGCTCAGCTGGGTGATTCATCTCAAGTCCTTGTGGGGTCAGCCAGGGTTGGAGAATCTACTTTCAAGATAGAGCCATTAATCACATGGCTAGTGCTTCACTACTCCTTGACCTCTGTCTCTCTCTATAGTATTTCATCCTTCAAGGCTCCTTCATGTGGCTTGAACTTCTCCAAAACTGATAGTCTCCAAGAAATCAAACTTCTTATGTGGTGCTGGCTTCCATCAGGGTGAGTATTGCAAGAGACAGTAGATGAAATCTGCCCAACTCTTAAGGCCTGGACCAAGAAAGTGGCAGAGTATCGCTTTTGCCATATTATATTGGTCAAAACAGTCCCAGAGCACAGATCCTCAAAGAATTTGTGGCCATTTGTAATGAACTAGAAACCCCCAAGTCTATGTCTTCTACTTCCTAGTTCTCTCTAGATATGCCTCACATTCACCATGTCTTCCACGACTACCTTAGACCAGGCCCTTGTTAGCACTCTAATGGCTCACCCAGCGTCCATCTCTTCCTCTCTCCCACCTAGTCTCCAAACTTCAGCCCCAGTAGTTTTCTTTTCCACTGCAAATATGTCCATGTCATGTTTCTACTCAAAACTCATCACGTTGACTTCTTTACATGGCAGTCATCTATTGTTCTGTGCCCTGCATCTATTCCCCTCACTCTTGGTAACAGCACTCTTATTTTCCTTGAGGTTACCACTCTTAGTTCACTCTTAGTCCTTGAAGTTCAGAGAGGGATCTTGTCACCTTTCCCCCATACCTGGCTCTAGGTGTGGGCATATGACGCAGACCTATCCCTTAGCGTCTTCCATACCTGGGCACACAGTGATTAATTCAGAGATGATGATGTGCTTAAAACTGGGCCAACAGAGGCATACCTTGGACTTTGAATACAGCTGCACATAAACAATACTTTTATAAAGGGCGAGGGACAGCTTTAGTTGCTAAGGTAGTAGGAAAAATGCCAGGTGGTTGGTTTTGTTTGCTATCACCTGGGGAGCGCCAACACAGAGGAAAGCAGAGCTAAAGAATAAGTGAGAAAGATTTCTGACAATACAATTAGAACACACAGATACAGCCATCCCTGAAACCACTCTTGGACCTTTAAATGAATGAACTAAAATAATCCTTTTCCTGTTTAAACTCACCAAGCCTGAGTTTCTGTCACTAGCAACTCTACGAGTCCTAACAGGCACACTTTGCATGATGCCTCTCTCCAACACTTGGATTATGTTGACCTTTCCAGACTTTTCTACTCCCTGCCATCCCTGCAGCTTATGCCCAAATCACTCCCTCTCTACCTATGTTCCTAAATCATGACTTACTCTTCTGGGTCTTTGTACATAGGCTTCTTCTGCCTGGAACAAATTTCCCATGTGATCCAGAGAAAATTCCTCCAACATTTAGCTTACCTATCACCTGCTACCTCAGAGCCTTCTAGATCTTTTCTCTACCTCCCACCCCCACACCATCAGCTTACTTTTCTCTCAATGTTTTCTTGGGGTATTTTACTCTTCCCTCTTCTAAAACAGCACAGTTTGTTAGATATACAATGTACAAGCCTGTTTCTTCCATTTTGCCCTCAGTTTCATTAAAGATCCAGTTTTGTCTTACTTATCTTTGTGTTCCCAGGGTCCCCCAACATATTTCTCTGCACACAACAGATACTCATAAGACACCAGTGGAGTGAGTACAAATTTTAATCCACAAATACTTGGTTCCATAGCTGTTGACGGCTGTCACTGTACACTTTAGACCCTCCTCGCAGAGAATTATACACACAAGCATAAGCCACGTGCTCAGCCCCTTATCTGCTCTGACCCAAGGGGGTCTCGGCACTTCTTTAAAAATTAATTTGTTCCTTAATTAAGAAACATGCTTATTTCTAATTAACCAACCTTCTATGTAATGTAAACAGATCACAAGTAACTAAACAGCTTTGCCTAGCTTGTTGCATGCCAGAGAATAGTACAGTGAAACCAATTTTAGCATATCAGCTGGAGGCTGGGGAATATACTGAATGCTCTGCCTTGCACAGACAGAATTAAAGAAACTTAAAGAGAGGGAATTTGGCCGGGCTCCGTGGCTCAGCCTGTAATCCCGCGTCTTTGGGAGGCTGAGGTGAGTGGATTGCCTGAGCCCGCTGGTTCGAGACCCACCTGGGCAGCAAGACCTCATATCTACAATAAATCAAAAAATCAGCTGGGCGTGGTAGCGCGTGCCTGTAATTCCGGCTACTTGGAAGGTTGAGGCGGAAGGATCGCCAGAGCCCAGCAGGTCGAGGCTGTAGTGGCCGGGAGCGGCCACTGCACTCCAGTCTGAGCGACAGAATGAGACTCCAACTCAAAAAAAAAAAAAAAAAGAGAGAGGGAATTTGTCAACACTTAATCCCTACCTACTAAATTAAATCACTACTCCATTATATCATTGCATCATTTTCAGGGTTTCTTGAGATGTGAAATCCCCACAGTTATGAAAGAGCTGACTGAAACTCTTCGCACTTTGAGTGTGTGTGTGTGTTTGTGTGTGTGTGCATGCGCGCATGTTAGATAGACATTAGATATAGCAAGAAAGGAGATATTCTGAATAGGATCTGACTGGTTTGCAGCTGGCTCTGACAGAGGTGGTATATTCATACTAGGAGAAGCTGGAGATTGAGAGAAAACAGGGGACTAGATATTATGCATCTTTAATGAGAGATGTGTAATTTTTTGACACCATCAGCTGTGTGGAAAGCAGCCGGAGACAGACTAATGGTTTTGTAATAAAAAATGCTAATGGAGGCACACACAGCTCAAGGTATGTTCATTAAATTTCTGCCTTGAAACAATTCACTGACCTGCATCCTCTCATATCCTGAAGTGGATATGAGTTCCAACTCAGATGCTTTTTATACTTTGACAATGGAAAATGTACAATCCAGAAAAACTCCAGTTTGGGGACTGTTTTCTACATAGATATTGCATTATTGAGTCAAAAATTGTGAACCCAGCAACACATATACTGATAGTTGACTTTACCATAGAAGAAAACGTCGTCTTTTAAAAGGCATAAATAAAAAAATAAATACGCTTTTCACCAAAAGTCAGCATCTCAGAATTTAGAAAGCAGTGGAATGTGGCTCAGAAATCTTTTTGAAGGTCACATGGTTATTTATTTATAGTAGTTAAATGAAAATTACAAGAAACCTTCTACCTTGAGTAAATGTAAGTATATTTAAATACATCTGGGGCACATTGTTGATATTTCCAGAATTTCAGAATTTGCAGGACAGGGGTTTGGACTAAGACTTTCCTCACTCAGATTGTCTTTGCTTCAGAGAGTAGAAGCATGGACATACAAGAAAATCTGCGCTCTGTATGGAACATCTTTAGGGTGACCCTTGAACATGCCCACTTGATCACTTCCTGCATGCCCTCTGACCTTGGAAGCTGGCCTGAATGGATCAAGCCCTTTGACTTCCTGTTGGATCTGGAGATCAGGAGTTGGTGGCTGGGCAAGGTCAGCCCAATGCTGAAGGTCTCTGTTCTGCCCAAGTGGGTCTTGACATGACTCATTCCTTCCAGGTCTGTAACAGTTCTCTCATTCCCTGGTCTAAAGATTATGACAGTTCTGTTCTTATTAGCCCAGGGTTACACCCCTATCCTTTGCAATTCCCCTTTGTAAATAGGCCCTTTAAAAAATAGGTCCTCCTACAAGCGTCCTAATTTGAGTGTGCCATCTGCTTATTATTGGGATGCTATGATGTACAGCAAATATTTTCAATATTATTTTCCAAACATTTGCTCAATATTATGAACATCTCCAAATAATCCCAAATTCTTGCTTTGGAAAAGTTGTCAACGACAACTTTAAAACTGAAGGTGTAGATAATCAATTTCATTGCTATGTCATTGAGCTATTTAGGGAAATTGATCTTAGTGCTTTATTTCTATATTTCCATGGTTCTTTTATAAATATTCCACTTGACTCTGCAAACTATCCATTGCTTGGCTTCCCTGGGTCCATATTTATCCATCTGTGTGTTTTTTTCAACTTAGCACAGTTTAATGACATCACTTGTGTGTATCCTTGACTCGTCTGCAAGTGTCTCCACAGAAAGCAGAACTAAGTTGTCTCTCTGTATCTTCAGTGACTAGAGTTGATATGGTCCATGAAAGATCTTGCAAAAATATTTATTGCATTGAATTTGGGGGAAGAATGGCACAGGGAAAAAAAGTTCTCGTCCCAAGTACCATAACATGTGAATTTAGAACTTTCTTGATTTGATACATAACACAGTGATTATAAGAGCCGATTCTGAAACCAGACTTCTTGGATTTGAATCCCTGCTTCACCTTTCACTAGTCAAGTGAACTTGGGTAAAATACCTCACCTCCCTCAGACTCAGTGTTCTCACCTAGAAAGTAGGGATGTTATAAAACCTCCCACACAAGGCTGTTGGAAAGTGTAAATGAGGGAGCTGCATGTGTGAAAACTGTAGTATAGCACTGGCCAGTGATAAGCACTCAGTCAATGCTGTTGTTAATGACGGCACTCAATTCAGTAAACATCTCCTGATGGTACTGAATAACCTGCATATTGACATGTCCTACCTTCCACAAAATGCTCCTGGCAGCAACTGCAGCAGTATCTGAAGCAGGAGCTGGGAGATGCTTAGTTACTATTTGCTGGACACCAATTTTTTTCTGGACCATGTTCTTGTTCCTCTAAATACATTAGCTCCAAATCTTGATAGGCTTCCTGCAACGTAGCAGACAACTTTCTGAAGGTCACCCAGAAGAGACTTGTGAAGCACAGGGTATTCTGAGGTCTGTTCATCTTTAAAGTTGTGCTTCTCTTACAATACAAAGATATCTCATATTTCAGTTATTCATATGTAAGTACTGCCAGTACCGCTATTTATTTATTTTCAATATACTTTAAATTGAATTTTAAGATTTAACCTGGTTCTAACCAATAATATGAATAAAATGATGGGACTCATATATTAGGCATGGCTTAGTTATGCATCAAATTAAATAGCTATTTAAATAATAAATGAGGCCGAATACGGTGACTCACGCCTATAATCCCAGTACTTGGGGAGGCCAAGGTGAGAGGATTGCCTGAGTCCATGAGTTTGAGACCCAGCCTGGGCAACTTGGCAAGATTTCATCTCTACAATAAATCAAGAAAAATTAGCCGGGCATGATGGCACATGCCTGTGATTCCAACTACTTGGATGGCTGAGGTGGAAGGATCGCCTGAGCACAGCAGGTCTAGGCTGCAGTGGCCGTGAGTGTGCCACTGTACTCCAGCCTGGGCAACAGAGTGAGACTCCAACTCAAAAAAATCAATCAATAAATAAATGATAAACATTCACCTTTATGTAACTCAAAGTTATATTTTATGTCAGTAGATGTATATATGACTTGCATTAATAAACATTGTACTCTCAGAAAGTATTATTGTGCCAAGAAAAAGGAAAGGCAGCATTTATAATAGGCATCATGCAAGGATAAGACACAGGGAGTGGAGTGGACTCTCTCTTAACAGAATTGGGAGACCTGGACATGTTTGTCTTCTAATGGGAAAGAAATGGTGAGGGTGTGACTATAAATGCAAGAAGAGGGTGATGGTTAAAAAATAAAGGCCATGGGAAAGTTGACAGAATAGATGGAGAATTAGAGCTATAAGTAAAAGAAGAGTCAAAAGAAGATAGAATTAAAAATATGGAAAAGGAGGAATTCTTTCTGATGCTCCTTTACACACAATAAGGTGGCCATAATAAAGGACAGATAACAGTGTGGTGGTGAAGAGTGTAGATATTAGAACCTTCATACACTGCTGACAGAAATGTAAAACGAGGCTGCTGCTTTGGAAAACAGACTGCTAATCTCTCAAAAGGTTAAAAGAGAGTTACCTTATGACCCAGCAATTCCATTCCCAGGTGTATACTCAGGAGAAATGAAAACATATGTCCAGGCTGGCCTTGATGGCACAATCTGTAATCCCAGGACTTTGGGAGGCCAAGGCGAAGTAGATTGCCTGAGCCCGCGGGTTCAAGACCAGCCCCGGCAACTTGGCGAGACTTTGTCTCTACAATAAATCAAAAAAGTAGCTGGGCATGGTAGTGCATGCCTGTAGTTCTGGCTACTTGTAAGGCTGAGGCGGAAGGATGGCTGGAGCCCAGCAGGTTGACGCTGGGGTGGCCATGAGTGTGCCACTGCCCTCCAGCCTGAGATAGAGTGAAACTCCAACTCAAAAAAAAAAAAAAAAAGAAAACATATGTCCACATGAAAACTTGTACATGAATGTTCAGGGCAGCATTATTTATAGTAGCCAAAAGCACTAACAACCCAATGTCCATCAACTTATGAAATGTTATAAAATAAAAATGTGAAAACAATATAAAAATTCATGCAATGGAATATTATTAAGCTATAAAAAGGAATGAACTACTGATAGATGTTACAACATGGATAAACTCTGAAAACAAGATGTGAGACAGAAACCAGATACAAAGGCCACATATTGTATGATTCCTATTATATGAAATATCCAAAATAGCCAAATCCATGGAGACAGGAAGTAGATCACTGGTTGCCTAGGACTGGTGAGTTTTCAGAGAAATGAGGAGTGATTGTTAATGAGAACAGGATTTCATTTTGGGGGAGATTAAACGTTCTAAAATGGTTTGTGATGATAATTGCACAATTTTAAGAATAAACCAAAAAACATTGAATTGTACACATTAAATAGGTGACTCACATAGTATACACATTATACTGCAATAAAGCTGTTATATACACCCCAAATTTTTTTTTAAAAAAAGAGGGCTATAGGAATTAAGCATACTGTTGGCCAAATGTGAATATAACTTGCACACAGCATGTGCCAAATCAAGGTATATTTATATTGATATGCCTTTTTGATTATGCCTAGAATCAAACCTGGATAAACCCCGAAAACAATATGCTAAGTGAAAGAAACCAGAAACAAAAGGCTTTTTGTTGTTGTTGTGTGATTCCATTTATATGATATCTATATGACATTTATATGAAATGTACAGGAATGTCCAGAAAAGGCAAATTCATAGTGACATGGTCAGCACCATGCTGTGATCTCTTCTGTTCCACATTCCAGAAACCCCAGAAATGCTGGAATAAAAGCAAGTCATAAGAGGTTATATTCCAAAACAAATATGCTAAGGAGCCCATCATAAAAAGGGTACTTCCAACACATGTGTTCTATGTATATTTGACGGGAGACTATCTGGAGAATATCAAAATCTGCACCAATCTTAGCCCTCTGACTGCTACACTGCTAAGGTAACAAAGCATTTGTTGAACTTTATTCATGATAGTGGCTTATCCGATTGCAGGGATGATGCTGTTCTGTTGGTATCATTTCCATTTCAAATCTCAGCATCTTATGAACAATGTCTGCTCTGGGAAAGCAGGGTGAACTGTGGCAAGTGGTAATGGGCTTCTGAAAGTTGAATAGGCCTGGGAACTCGCCCATAAAGTTCCTGAAAGCAGTCAACATGACCTCCTCAAAGGGAGTTTGTGGTAATTAGTGGCAACACAGGAATATCAAAAGTATTCACAATTATAGAAGCTTCATTAGGGCATGTTGCTAAACATGCTCCCAAGATGGCTTCCACTGTTATTTTAATTTAAGCATGATGTTGGTATTGGGAGTATTTGAAAAGTATACATTGGTAATTCATTTGAAGTTGAACTTTTGATAGTTGTTAAATAGTTTATGAATTTGTGTGCTTCTTTTTAAAAAATCCTTTATTGGGTTGTGAAAAGCAGCTTTACTCATAACTGGTATGTAAGACCACATAAATCACATTCTGTATTAGTTTTCTATTGTTATCATAACAAATTACCACCAACTTACTGGCATGAAATGATTGTATCTGTGGGTCAGAAGTCTGGCTTCAGTAGGGCTCACAATGGGTTTCTTGCTTAGGAGCTCACTAGGCCAAAATCTTAGGTTCAGCAATACAGTGTTCATCATCAGCAGCTCTGGGACAAGTCCTCTTCCAGCATCATTTGGGATGCTGGCAGAAAGGATTTCCTTCTCACACTTGCCTGTGGTCCAACACCATCTTCAAGCCAGTGACAGGCTGGATCCTTCTTAGATCTCAAAATCTGAAACCCTCTGAACCAACCTTTGCCTCAATTTTCTAACTTTTCTCTTATGCTGCAGCTCTCTTATTCACTCTCGTCTTCCTCTTTGGCTTTTAAGGGCTATTGTGATTTTGGGGGGGCATGTAAATAATCCAGGTTAATCCCCCTATTTCAAAGTCAGCTGATTAATAACCTTAGTTACATTAGGGAAGTCTGTTTTGCCATGTAGGTGACATAGCCACGAAAGTGACACTAGGAGGTGGAGATCACGGCTGTCGACATTCTGCCTACAACCAACAGTCGGATGATTAATCGCATGAGTCAACTCAACTGAACACAGAGTACCCAGATATTTGGGCAACGTTATTCTGGGTATGTCTGTAAGGGTATGTCTGGATACGATTAACACTTGAATTGTTAGATAAAGTAGATTGCCCTCCCTAATGTGAGTGGACCTCATCCAATCAGTTGAAGGCTTAAATAGAACAAAAAAGCCAAGTAAGAGGGAATTCCACCTGCCTCACTGCCCTTGACCCAGGATATCCGTGGTGGAAGAGGGCATCACGTGTTTTCCAGTCTTTGGACTCCAACTGAAACATCTGCTCTCCTTGGGTCTTGAGCCTGCCAGCTTTCAGATGGAAAATGATACCATCAGCTCTCTGGTTCTCAAGCATTCCAACTCAGACTGGAGCTACACATTGGCCTTCTTGGCTCTCCAGCTGCTGACTGCAGATCTTGGGACTTCTCAGCCTCCATAATCACAAGAACCGATTTCTTTTAAGAAAGCTATTTATCTCTGCATACATATATGTATTCTCTCTCTCCCTCTCTCATATTTCTGTTTCTCTAGAAAACCCTGACTAACACAAACATCCATAAAATAAATGGTCATAAATGTTTTAAAGTATCATTTTACTTTTGTTGGTCCCTAGTCTAATCAAGTAACAGCTGCTCCAGCTCCATTTTTCCTACGGGCCCCTGGTAAAATTCCATGAGTCTAAAGTCACCTCTTTTATCTTGAGCTCTGCTTACATTGATAGATTCACGTGGTCTAAGGGAAGCTACGGAGGGAAGCTGAAACTGAGGTAAGTTTTCCATATACTAAGTTCCAAGTCCTTATCTGTAAATGAGAATTCCTTTATCTATTTATTGGGGTGATGCAAGCCTGAAACGAGGTGATATGTATGAAAATCATAGCTCTCTATCCTGCATATTGTAGTTACAGCAAAGTCAGGCACTTACTAGTAGACAGCAGAGTGAAGAAGAGATTACCTGGAGACGCAAAACACAGTTCTGGTTAGCTCTGTAGGAGGAAAATGTGTCATTTTTCTATTTAGACTACTATGTCTACCTTAAAAATCCTGGATGGTCAATTTCCTATCAAGAACCTGGACAAATGATTCGTCCCCATGAGAAGAGGTGAAATAAATGAACCCCCAAAATTCTTGGGTTGAGATTTAGATAACATTTTAATTCATTCAGCAGATTCCCCCCTCCCCCCGAGTATTGGCTTTTTCAAAGGAGGCTAGCTATACTGGAGGGGTGAGTGTCGAGGGACTGAGATTCAAGCAGTATTAATGTCATAGTCCCGGTCCCCAAGTTGCTCACATGCTCCCCTCCCTCCACTCCGGGTGCTCACATTCCCATGCCCAAACGTCTACCTGATGCTCTACAACCTTCTCTGATATTCATTGTCATGATCTCAGGCCATCTTATGTTCAACCTGTGGTTCTAATCACGCTTCCCCTGAGGAGGAACACAACCACCCAGTGTGCCACCCAGGCATCTCATTATGACCCAGCAGCTCAGGACCTGAGAGCTGCCTTTCCAAAGCATCTGCTCTCTCCTATGTACTGGGCTCACAGAACACCCTGTTCATCACAGATCCTCTGGTGTTGCTTTTCATGCCTATTTTCATCTTGAAGTTTCTGATCTCTTTACCAGTAAAGAAACCCATTTGACTTTGTTTCCTTCACTTATTTACCCAAGAAACCATTTCTGTGATGCCCTCCCCACCAACTAATTCTCAAACTCATAATAAAATCTTAAGAAGTGCTGGTTTCTCCTTCATTTCAAGGCCTCTTAACTTGAGTACAGTGCAAGGACCAGTCATTGGCTGACCCCAAGTTCACTCCCAATTCCATCCTCCCTAGCCCACCACATGTGTGTGCCCACACACACATGCACATGTGCATATACAGAAACACATACATAAATACTGGTTTATACATGGTTTCTTTTGCAGTTATGGGTAAACACACAACAGCAAGTTTCCGCTCAGGGGGTTGTTAATGAAAGACCATTGAGGGCTTGTAGTAATGACTGCATTCCTAATGAAAAGCACACAAAAGAAGTCTTTTCCAACTTCCTCTTTTTTTGAACATAGATATTGATTCAATGCCTAAAGCTGTGATGGGTCTTGCAGCCACAAAGGAAGATCCAAAGATTCACAGAGATGCCCGCTGTCAAGTCACTGAAGCAGCAACCACCCACCTCCTGGCTTCTAGAAATGTGAGAAAAATCAACCAGTGATATTTAAGTTGCTAATTACTATTTTGTTGCCTGTAAAAGAAAGAATCTCTGACTGATACTTTAATAGATAGATTTAATCTCTAGATGCCTGGTTACAGTTTTTCTAACTCTGGACAATTTTCTTCTGGTGATGCCTGCCCTTTATAAAATGTATTTTGCCCTTACCCTTTGAGTTGCAATTAGGGTCAGGCATAGCTGGTCTGTTTCATGCTATAAGGAAAAATTCTCATGGACAGGCATGACCCAGAGCAGCTACATAGCCCGCACACTCTCAGCTGAAACCCCACTGCAGTTTTTGTTGCTTGCCTGTTGCATCACCCATAAGCAATAAAATAAACATTTCCTATTTAGATGCACAGCCTTGGCTGGGGAACAGCACTGAATGCTTATGCTAGAGATCACAGAATGAGTATAAATACATCTTATCATAGAGGACGAGCAGGCATACTAAGAAGTAATTAACCCACATAGAGAGAGAGGGAATGCAGTCTTCTTGAAGGAAGATGAGATTTGAGGTCAGATAGATCCAGACCCACATTGTCCCTCCCCTGATTATGGGTGTTCACCTCTCTGAGCTTCCATGTCCTCATCTGAAACATGGAGACAATGATACTCAGCATCATGGGGAGGATGGAATGGTATAATGAATTTGAAAGTATCCATCCCTGTGTCTCTCACCTCTGAGGTAAACTGTGATGGCTTGCTGAAGGAGCAAAGAGTTCTGTTTGATGTGGCACCTAATTGCCAAGGGCAAAAAGAGGTAAAGACAAAAGATGACTGAATGCCTTTCACTTAAGCACCTTGCTGGAATAAGTCAGGAAAGGTCTTATAACAGTAGTTTTCAAAAAGTGTCTTTCATTAAAACTCATACACTCAGCTGTGACACGGCTGTAATAGAAATGTGCTCAGGCTGACAAAGGTAAAGGCCTCAGGTTGCCTTATGAATATGTGGGTATTGGTGGAAATTTACAAAGGGTTATCTCACTTGAACTGCTCACGGCCTTCCAAAAACTTGACACTTCAGTAGAAACTCTATTTTTTCAAATGATCAGCAGGTCCCTTAGAGGACACTTATGAGTAATTTTTTTATTTAATCAGTTGGAATTTTCATAGACGGGCATTTCTTCAAGTGAGAGAAATACAAAAGCAGATGAGAAGTAGATCTGCTATAAAACAAACAAACAACCCAAAATATAAGAAGGCACCATTTCTTGAGGGACATCCTCCCCCACATATTGAATCCTGTTGCTACATATATTAACTCATTTAATTCTCATAACAAAACTGCAAGAGACACAGAGCACAGACACACTTTATGTCGGTGGCACATTCTCAAATATCTCAAATAATTCATAATTTGCATAATTCAAGACTAATTTAACAAAAATGATGTAAATTTGTCTGTATGAGCTAAAGCAGCATCTCCTGTGGCAAGGACAGATTTATTTTAAAATGAGCTCTAGAAAGGAATGGGATACAGATACATGCTACATACAATATGAATGAATCTTGAGCAGTATGCTAAGTGGGAGAAGACCAGTGCAAAAGAGTACAGATTGTACAACTCTCTGTATATGAAATGTCCAGCTAAGCAAATCTATTGAGGCAGAAGGTAGATTTGTAGTTTCCTAGGACTATGAGGAGTAACTTCTAACAACTACAGAGTTTCTTTCTGAGATTATAGAAATTGGTTGTGGTGATGATTGCATAATTCTGTGAATATATTAAAGCCATTGAATTACATATTTTAAAAGAGTGGACTGGTAAATTGCATGGTATGTGACTTATGTAATATATATCTCATAAAGCTAAGAGCGAGAGAGAAAGAGAACCCTCCCTGACAATCATTTTGAAATTACAAGTTTGTGACAAATGCTTAAAATTTAGAGAGCACATTGTTTCTAAATTTGCTCACAAATGAGATTTTATTTATATTTCTATATTGCATCATTTCAAATTTGCCCAATTCAAACTCGTACAAAATGCTGCCATAGAAGATGATCACCACCAATTCAGTATGAGGAAATAGAAACTCAAATTAACATGGCAGATAACAGAAGGAGCCAGGATTAGAATTCAGTTCCACAGTTCTCCAGAGCTCTTCCAACCCCTACAAGCTGCCGGGTAGTAGCACTAAGATCCTTCTGAATCTATCACCATCAACAAAAAGCAGTTGCAGGCTGCTAATATTTGTGACATGTGTAGCATTTTGTCAGGCATGGTGCTCAAAGCTTGGTGCACGCTCTTGCATGGAACCCTGGCAGCCATCCTAGGGAGATATTATTGTTATCCTAATTTCACAGAAGAGTTATGCAAAGCATGTTCACACTCACACAATTAGTAGTGGAAACAAATGAAAACCAGGTCTATTGGAGATGGAAGCTAGTGGTCTCAACCTTCGTGCTGTACTTTTGTCAGAATGTATTGATCTCTCAGTGAACCAGCAGAGATATTCTTGTGATGCATTTCCAGTTGATTCACTGGCTAGAGAAAATTAATATTCTCTGAAAACCTTCTAGAACCCTCTTAACTTTCCCTCTCTGGCCCTTGGAACGTGGATGTGAGACAAGCACATTGGCGTGAATGGCAGCCATACAATGACATGCATTATTGGAGTATTTTCAGGTCATTATTGCTGGTCTATGATCTGAAATTATGGTGATAGTAGGAAACCAATAACAATGCTGAGAAAGTTTCCATCATAAAACACTGAGTATTTTTTTTAATCTAATAAAAATGTCTAATGACATAGAGACCCGAGAATGCTTTCTGGAGAGAATTCTAAGATAATGGAGGAGACAAAGACCATTTTTGTTCCAATAAAGACTCAATTTTCTGATTACCACACTAAAACCAGTGGAATGAAACGCATACAGAGGAGTAAGTGGGCTTGAATGTCTTGAGCAGCATAGCAAAATGCTTAAAAGCATGGCTCAAAGTCAAATTGTCTGGGCTGTAATTCTTACTGGTTGAGTGACACTGGATATGTCAGTTATTATTAGATTTGGCTACAAACACAGAGGCTCCAACATAACAGTAAGTTAAACATGACAAAAATTCATTATTGTCTTATGTAAAACAATTCCGGAGAGAGGCAATCCAGGACTGGCATGACATTCCACAGGCAACAAAATCCAATCTTCTTCTATCGCTTGTCCTGCCTTCCTGGGACATAGTTTCTACCCTTGAGGCTACCTCAGAGAACAAGGTGGCTGCTTGAGTTCTAGCTGCCATATTCCTACTTAGGAAGCAAAAAGAAACAGGCAATAGGAGGACATAGGACACTCTTTCCAGAGGAGTTGGCTTTCTTCAGAATCCATCCCAGAAGTCTCACATGACAGCCATGCTTATAGCTCCTTGGCTGGCAGTTCATCACATGCCACATCTAGCTGCAAGGGAGGCTGAGCAATACAGTGTTTATATGGACACCTGTGACTATAGTACATTGGCATCTGTTACTAAAGGATTGCAGAATGGATATTGAGAAAAAACTTTCTGCTTTTTGGGTTAGTTATTTTCTAACTTCTCTCAACTTCAATTTCCTCACTGGAAACATGGAGATGATCTTAGCATCTAACCCCTAGGATTACTGTGTTAAGCCAAAGAACTGATGCAAAGGAAGCACTCAGCAAAGGGACTGGCAACATTTCCCACTCACAACATTTTCACTATTTAAATGAGCTACATGTTAATGGATCATGCTTGGAGGAGTAGATTTCTGTAACTTACCTCAAAAAGTACCAACCAATGCCTGCAATTTGTAGCATTTCTCCTCTAGACTTTAAATTTGGTCTTCATAACTAAACTCTCCATTTTGGGTAGAGTTTCTCAAACTCAGCACTATAGACATTTTGAGCCAAATGATTCTTTGTGGTGGGTCTATCCTGTGCACTTTAGTATGTTTTCCAGTGGCCCCAGCCTCAACTCACTAGATGTTAGTTGTACCTTCCTTTTCCCCAGCGTGGCAACCACAAGTGTCCTCAGGGTACAAAAATAGCCAAATCTGAATCGCCGCTCCATGGTATCTGGAATCTTGATTCTGCCAGCAGTAGTAGTCTCTTGGGTTCTCTGAGTTTTAGTTGGATGGATCAACATTTCCAATTACACCATGCCAAACATAGTTTCCAAAACTAGTGAAATCCACATAGATGTTTTTGAGTGAGGGATCAGAGAGTTTGATTAGCTTAATTTCATGTGTATGTGTGTATAAATGTACACACACATACATACATATATGTTACTGCTCAAGTCATCACCTCTAGCCCTGGCTTGCGACTTTGGTATGAGCCAACAATCACAAAAGCTTTTCAGCTAAAGAGAAGGTGAAGTTGCAGAAGTAAAAAGAGAAACAGAGAAAAAGACAAGGAAGAAGCTCTGGAATCGGGTTTTGATGGGTCCAGGGAACAGGTCAATGAGGCCTTGTAGAATTCTGAAAAGTGAGCCTTTTCCCCAAGGACACAGAGCCTGATGGCAGAAACGTGACCCACCTCCAAGAGGAAGGTGCCCATGTTAGCAGCCTTTACAGACCAGCATAGTAGATAAAGGCAGTGACACACTAAAGGAAAGTAGAAAATCAGAGCAAGAAAGAAAACATAAAAATTCCCCAAACCAAACTTTTGTAAATTCTTTGAAAAGAGTCAGTCTTCTGAATAATGAAATAGCTTTGGGTTCTATACTTGGTTTTTTTTTTAATGCAGTCATAATTAAAGCAAGAAAGCTGTAAGTCTATTAAAATTTTTACTTTGATACTGAAAAACTCAATTCATGACCTATATTTTATAAAGCATATACATGAAAGGGATTTCATATGCCCTCTTCCCATTGAACTTAGCATACTGAATCTCTTCCACTTACTTAAGAAGGGAGGTGGCTCTATACATAAATTACTCATGGCTTTAAAAATCTCCTGTATATATATTAAGGTGAAGTGATTCAAAGACGTTTGTATAGATAAATGGAAGTAGCAGGCCTACACTCGGTTTTCAGAAGGAATGGTCATCTTAGATCAGCAGCGTAAAAGCTGCTTTATCAAGCTCTCTGCTGATGACTAATCTTTTCTGACATCTGATACTGTCTTGAATGATGGATGGCCCAGCATGCTTTGTGAAATCTTTAATTTCTCCATGAGCATCTCCCAAATCACCACTAGGGGAGAATCTGGCTCTACTAGAGAAGGTCATCACCAATAAGGACGCGTTGCATAAAGTTACATGACAAGTCAGACTTCTATAAAATGACTGAAGAAGGCTGGTGTTGTTCTCCCTTCCTCTCTCTCATTTCTTTTCCTTCTCTCATCTAGATACACACACATACACACAAATATACACAAATACACATATACACGAAAGTAGGTACAGAAACACATGTGTGTATAAGGAGAGGATTTCTATACTTAGGATGGCAACTTTGAATTACTTGTAACATCATCATGAGTTAAATGTCTAAAGGACAGTGGATGTTGTAGATAGGAAGGAAATGGAAGAGCGCAGAAATTACACTCATACAGCTTTGAGTTTGAATTCTAGCTTCATCATCCACTAGCTGTGTGATGTTGGGGAAGTGGCTTAACCACCCTGAGCATGTTTTTGCAATTGTAAAACAGTTGTAAGAATTATATTAAAAGGTAGGTATGGAACCTAGACCAACATCTAGTCGATAATAATGCTAGAAAAACATATTGGTGATCATTGCTACTTTATGACCGCGGGACAAGCATTATTTCCCTCCCTTAATCTTAGTGAGATGCTCCTGGTAGCCTGCTGACTTTCTCCTGCACTGCAGTGACCACAATGTCCAGGATGTTTTATTGACTGACTTCCTCTTTAGTCTGCAAGCTCTATGGAATCAGGATTCATGTCTGTTTTATACACCCCCAACACTCCCCTAATCTTCCCTCAACAGCACCATACCTGGTACATAGCAGACACTCTAGAGATATCTTTTGAGGAAATGAATAAATTGCCAATAAAGACAACATTTATTTAAAAATTGAATAAAAAGGGACGTATACAGTGATTCTGGCCACTTGTTCATTCAGTGGAATTTATCGGGTGCCCAGAATCCTGCTAAATGATGGAAATTGAGGGATAAAGAAAAAATAATTTGGTTCCTTGGTCTTAAGCAAATGGACAGGAAAGAACACTGAAGGTAGAATTCAGTTTACACTTGGGGAAAAATTATAAACCTATTAAGGTATACAGTATTACTGTAACATAGGCGGCATCTGTTACAATATGCCAGTATCATAAAATGAGTTGACATTTAGTATTCCCTCATTTGTCGTGGGCTTGCCACAAAAATCTTTTTTTTTTTTTTGAGTTGGAGTCTCACTCTGTTGCCCAGACTGGAGTGCAGTGGCCGCTCCCGGCCACTGCAGCCTCGACCTGCTGGGCTCCGGCGATCCTTCCGCCTCACGCCTGGCTAATTTTTTGATTTTATTGTAGAGATGAGGTCTCGCCTGCCCAGGCGGGTCTCGAACCCGCGGGCTCAGGCAATCCATTCACCTCAGCCTCCCAAAGGCGCGGGATTACAGGCTGAGCCACCTAGCCCGGCTGCCACAAAAATCTTACGTGACCTCCTTTCTCCACCTTCACTGCTGCCACCCTGGTTTAAGCTATGGTCCTCTCATGCCTAGAACATTGCCATCGTCCTTGTTGACCTATTTCTGTTCTCTGCTGAGTAGCATAAGTCATTTTTGAAAAGTGAAATAAAATCTAACTACTCTCTTGCTTAAAACCACCCAAGGGTTTCCTACTAAATTTAAAATGTAATCAAAACTTATGGAGTGCTAAACCAGAGGTCTGCAAACTTTTTTTTTTGCAAAGTACCAGGTACTACATATTTTTAGCTTTTTGAGATATACAGTCTCTGTCTCAACTACACAATTCTGTCAGCACAGTGTGAAAGGAGTCATAGTCCATGCATGAATGAATGGACATATCTGTATTGCAATACAACATTATTAAAAACAACAAGGTGTGGTAGCTCATACCTATAATCCTGGCAATTTGGGAAACCCAGGTGAGAGGACTGCCTCAGCCCACAGGTTCGAGACCAGCCTGGGCAACTTGGTGAGAACTCATCTCTACGATAAATCAAAAAATTAGCTGAGTGTGGTGGTGCATGCCTGGTAGTTCCAGCTATTTGGGAGGCTGAGGTGGAAGGATCGCCTGAGCCCAACAGGTCGAGGCTGTGGTGGCTGTGAGCGTGCCACTGCACTCCAGCCTGGGCGACAGAGTGAGACTAAAAAAAAAAAAAAAGCTAAAACAACACCAAAACAGGCAGTGGGACAGATTTGACTTATGACCCATAGTTTGTTGACATCTACTCAAAATGATCAAAATGCCTTTGCCTTTCTCACTGGATTCACAGGGCCTTCCACTTGCATTCTCTAACCAAACCAGCCTCTTCTCCATCTGTCCCTCACATCAGTCCCTCCTCAGGCCTCTGCACTTTCAGGTCCCTCTGCTGGAAGTGTCCTTGCCCGATAATCTTGCCTGGAGGGCTCTTTCATTCTCAATGGGCTCAGTGTCAATGTCCCCTCCTTAGAGAAACCTTGCCTTACCTCATTATCATTCTATCATCTTGTTCTATTTTATCCAAAGGACTTATCTTATTTATTCATTTTGTTGTTAACTGTCTTTCTTTTCCCAGTAAGAGAAAACTGTCTTAAGAAGAGCATTCTAAACTCTCCATTTCCTTTCCTCTCAGAATTACTAATGGACATTAACTGTATTTGATCATATAGCCTTAATCAGTTCTTATTATGATTATGTCTACTATATGGCAGTGAGGAGAGTTTCAGCACTTAGATGCTTAGGTATTTAAGATTAGTTCTAGTTTAGCCAATTAATAGCTTCCCCCTAAACCTCAGAGCAAATCTTACTATCCTAGGAAATACTATGTTTAAAATTTGAACACAAATCCAATGATTTGACAGGATTTAATTTTACTAGATAGAATCCAAGAATTTCCTAAAGCTCAATGGGGTTCGTTGTGTCCATGAACATTTTTATGTATATATGTGATGAGTGTGCATGTGATATATGGCTTCAAATGGGACAAATGTATACATACATTTGTGGGTGGGTGTGTGTGTTTGTGTGTGTGTGTGTGTATGTGTGTAAAAACAAACAAAAAACCGAAGTTCTAAATGGTCTTAGTCGTTGTTATATTTCCCACACAAAGGATATTATCTAGTAAATAAAAAGTGTCCTATAAATATTTGTTGAATACATTTGCTGAATAAAATGGTTATAAGGAATGGATCTGAAATGAGGGTCTCCCTGAAATTATAACTATTTAATACCATTGTGGCTCTACCACTCTGTTTTATCCAGTGGCAGCACCAAAATTCGCTGGACTATTCAAAGTGAATCCTCAGACCTGAGGGGTGGATTCCAATGACATTGGCAAGCATGCTCTCTGCTACAACGGCTCAAGGACTTTCTTGCTTTTACTTTGCAGCTGCTTTCAACTATCACCCAATTTCCATTTTGGCTAGAAATTCCTGTCAGGTTGATTCTTTCTAATGGTTGTAGAATGATCACTAAGTTTCTGAAACTACAGATGCACCTTTGCTCTGCTGACACTTTAAACGATTATTTTATTTTAATGAAGTTAATTAATTTTTAAAATTTGTATTAATTTTTAAATATTTTATGTCACAACTTCTTCTCTCTCCCAAATGTGGAGTGATGGAAGGATGACGCTCAGTTTGAGTCTAAAATATATTTTTTAAAAAATCAGTGAGTGGGGCTACCACGCATTTATTTTTACAAGGAAGTAATGGACAGGGTCCTGAAGGCCACACCTCTGAAGTCCACCTATAACACTAAGGTCTAACATGAATAATATGAGTACGGATGACCAGCAGAGGAGAGACAGACACATTGGCTGGCCCAGCAACAAGACTTCCTGGTTAGTGAATAGAGTGATTCAGGAAACAACGGGGCGTCTGTCTCTTGAATTGATCTCTGGTCATAGATGCACATGTGAACTTAGAAGGAAAGAGAGCTATCAACAAAAATGAAAAGGGTTGTTTTGAAATTATCCACATTAAAGATGAAACATATGGTTCTACCAGTTGGGTACTCTTCTACCAGAATAAAAGGGTTCAGGCATTCTCCCTTGTTTTAGCAGACCCTTTGGAATTTTGAAAGCATTGAGTCCTAATGTATACAGTGGTGCCCATCAGAGAGGGGCTGGGGTACGAAGGCAGGGAAATCCTGACGGCTGTGACAAGGGAGTTGACTGACTTGGTTCTGACCCTGTGAGAGATATTGCCTGGGGACCTTCAGACACAGCTAGGAGCAACTTTGCAGATATTCAGTTTTTGGAATGACCAGGTGGAGTCAATAGCTAGCAAAGTTTGGTACAAAGTTTTTTGTACCATTTATTTCTAAATTTCCCTTTGGGATATGATCTTTGATTGGATGATGCAACTCTTTCACAAGATTTGTTTTATGATCATCTGCAAAGGTGTGATTTACACCACACTTCAAGCGCTATCTACTCCCATCTCAAGGGCTCTACAGCATGTCAGTGGTACGTGTTCTTGGGCAGTACTTCCTGGCCTAAGCCTTCAGTGATGACATGAGGGGTGTGGTCAGCCTCAATGACTGCAGTCTTCTGCCATGAGCACAATACCCAGAGAGGATTCTATAGCAGTTCACAATCTACAAAACAGTTGGTAAAAGGACCACAAGAACTTGTAGATATTGAGTATAATCCAGGGAAATAAACAAAGATATCCATCAGTATGTTCGTATGTGAAAAGAAAAACTATTGTATTCTCATGCATGAATGAACTTGGTCAAGGTACAGAATAAACTTCTCTGATTATACGCATCATCTCAATATGGATCTAAATGTAACAAGGCACATCCTCTGCTCCGTCAATCCTACTCATATGAATTTATCCTAAAGAAATTGTCACAAATATGGGAAGAGATGTGCTCTCCCCTGTAGAATTGATTATAAGTGCAGAAAAGTGAAAACAACTTAAATCAATAGGGGATTGTTTAACTAGAGGATGGTAGATCTAGACACTAGTTGTTTAAAACAATGATGTAGCTTGATGTTTATTGATCTACAAAAATGTCCTTAGGACCCTGTGGAGCGAAGAAAGTGATTTACAGAAAAGCATGTAGAGCTCCATTCCTGTAAAATTGTGTACCTGCATCTCTCTGTGTAGAGTTGCTCAGAGAGAACCCAGGAAATATGTTCACTGGGCTGGGCTTGGTGGCTCAGCCTGTAATCCCAGCACTTTGGGAGGCCAAGGTGAGTGCATTGCCTGAGCTCACAGGTTCAAGACCAGCCTAGGCAACTTGGTGAGACCTCATTCTCTGCAATAAAATAAAAAAAATTAGCCAGTGATGGTAGCTCACACCTGTAGTTCTGGCTACTCGGAAGGCTGAAGCAGAAGGGTCGCTGGAACCCAGCAGGTCGATGCTGGGGTGGCCGTGTGAGCATGCCACTGCACTCCAGCCTGGGCAATGGGGTGAGACTCCAACTCAAAATAAATAAATAAATAAATAAATACATAAATACATAAATACATAAATACATAAATACGTTCACTGAAGTGTCTGGGCCAGTGTGATGGCTCATACCTATAATCCCAGTGCTTTGGGAGGTTGAGGAGGGAAGGTGACTTGAGGTCAGGAGTTCGAGCCCAGCCTGGTCAATATAGTGAAACCCCTGTCTCTAGAAAAGTGTTAAAAATAAATTATTTAGGCATAGTGGTGCATACCTGCAGTCCTAGCTACTGGGGAGGCTGAGAGGAAGGAATCACTTGAGCTTAGGAATGTGAGTTTACAGTGAGCTATGATCATGTCACTGAACTCCAGCCTGGGCAATAGAGTGAGATCCTATCAGTAAATAAATAAATATATTAATTAATGGATGTGACTATTTCTGGATGGTGGGACTAGGAAGTGATTGCTTTTTCTTTCACTTGAAAAAAATTGAATTGCTTTATTTGTTCTTAAAAATACGTCTACTTGCCGAGTTCGGTGGCTCAGCCTGTAATCCCGCGCCTTTGGGAGGCTGAGGTGAGTGGATTGCCTGAGCCCGCGGGTTCGAGACCTGCCTGGGCAGCGAGACCTCATCTCTACGATAAATCAAAAAATCAGCCGGGTGTGGTAGCTACTTGGAAGGCTGAGGCGGAAGGATCGCCGGAGCCCAGCAGGTCGAGGCTGCGGTGGCCGTGAGCGGGCACTGCACTCCAGTCTGGGTGACAGAGTGAGACTCGGACACAAAAAAAAACCAAATACTTTTGATGGGCAGTAGGGCTGGTTCCATGTTTTTGCTATTGTGAATAAAGTGACAATGAAGATGTATGTGCAGGTATCTTTTTTGTGGACTGATTTGTGCTCCTCTAGGTATATTCCCAGGAAGGGGATTGCTGGAATTAGAGATAGTCATTCTTAGCAATCTATCACAGAACAAAGAACTGAATACCACACGTTCTCATTCATAAATGTGACCCGAACATTACATAACAACATCAAGGGTACCTGACCCCAAACCAGGGGAAGAGAGGACCAGTTGGAAGCCCAAACTGTACTTGCACATACATTATTCATGTATCTATTCCTGACTTGTTTTCCACATCTTTAAAATAAAAAAGTATTTTGAAAAATAAAAATACACCTACTTAAGTAATAAACATGCCTGATATTCTGGAAGCACGTGGGATAGATGAGAATGGAGGCACCTACAATGGGAAAGTGTGAAAATACCAGCAAAAGGAAACAACATTCAGTGAATCAAAAAGCCACATTGCAGTTACTACAACACTTAAAGAAATAATCAAAAAAGGGACTTTACTACCAGGCCATACCAACAAGCCGAAGACTTTCTATGGATCTAGTTGTCAAATATCAACTATCAAATATCACAGCTATCTGTATCTAGCTTAAGCAGTTTTGGAAAATAGCAACTTCCGAGCAAAGCTGAACTCTCAGGATAGCTATTTGTACCAAAGGCCAATTGATTGGCCATTTTTCCTCATGTCTGGCATGGCTGGACTTGTTTAAAAATTAAAGATACTGTGTCTTGAAGAGGAACTCAGGAGAATCCTGGAAGAAAAATAAGAGACAAAAAAATCCTTACTTTCCAACATCACCTCTTCAGAGAGTTCTCTCAATACAAGACTAAATTCAGTCCCTCCAGAGATAAGCATCAAGTATGGCTATGTTGTAATACATGTCACCATTTTAATTCTTATGTATTTGTTACTTGTCCCTCTGTTTGGCTATGAATACCAGGAGGGAATGAATGGCATCTGTCAGGTCCCCAGCTCTACCTTCAGAGCTTAGAGTAGTACCAGTGCTGAGTAGATGTGTGAGGGAAATATTGAGTAGAAAAAAATAAAGGAAGCAAGAGAAGAAGCCAGGAGGGTGAGTGCTTGAGGTTTTCGAAGTTAGATGACATAACTACTAATTTCTGCTGTCCTCAACAGCCCCAAGAAGTGTGGGCATAAAATCTAAGCAATATGTCTCTCATGACTCAGAACATGTACCTCTAGGTAAATACTACATTTGTCTCTCTCAGTCAAGCAGGTTGGGGACTGATATATTCCTCTGATGACCTCTCTCCACTGACATGTCTCCAAGTTGCCCCACCTGTCTATTTGGGGATAGCTCTTAACCAATGTCTCATCATCAGGATTGGGAGGATGGATATCCCAGCGACGTGCCCCTCAGCTGAGATAACATTTATGTGTGTATGTGGTATCATTTCTTAGGGTTCTCCAAAAAGGATAAAGCTCCAATTGCCCACTCTGGAAGCTTGCTTAATACTGTACTCACACTGTTTGGCTTTCCATTCCACTCTTTACCTGGTGTTCCTGTACCTCTCAGGTAAACCACATGTCTCCATCTTCATCTCAGGACCTACTTCTGGGAGAGCCTGGCATACTGTTCCTCATGGTCAACCCTTATCAAAGGTGCCTAGGAGACTATAGCCCCAGTGACAAAACACTCATGAATTGGTACCAGCAAGGAACTGTGGGGTCTTGGAATGAGTGAGCTCCAGGAATTTCAAGGGTCCCAGACCTTTACTTCATACTCATGAAATCTTGGCATGTCCTAGGCTGAAACAAACACAAGACTCACACAGAGACATGGTTGTCCCCTGTGGAAACCACAGTCTGGGCTTGGGACCTATATATCAATGCCTGTGACTCTGCAAAAGGAACAGCTCATTATCTGCAAAGTTCAAAAACCATCATTTTCTGTTGATCTTCCTTCATCTGGGAATGATTCCCCAAAACAATACCCTGGAGTTTAGGACTGAGCAGCTGGAAATGGTCTCTTGTCTGCACATGTAGATAAATATGGGTGACCTTGCTGTGTGATGGATTGGCAACGAGGGCATTTGAATACACAGGAACATGAAAATGATGCTTGGATTGTTGGGAGGTGAATTCTCCTTCATACAAGCTGCATGTCTCTCTGCTTTACCTTTGCGAAAGGTTACAGTGCCAGAATAAAAATAATAATTTCAGTTTATGATACTAAGGCATTTCTTGAGTACTTATTATGTTTTGAGTACTGGGCAATGCACATTGTCTTGTTTAACCCTCACATATACTTCCCTAAGATAGGTGCTGTTATATTCTAACCCCACTTGCAGACAAGGCAATTGAGACTTCTAGAAGATTCAGTAATTTGCCTGAGGTCTCACCTTGCTAAGTAGGTGAGTAGAGCAGCAAACTCAGAACTAGGCTTCAATGCTCTGAGCAGGATCAGTGAAATAATTTGCGGGAATCAGTGCAAAACAAAAATGTGGGGCTCCTTGTTCAACAGTTAATAAGAGTTTCAAGATGGTGCCAGCAGAGCATTAAGCCAAACACCAGGTCTTTCTGAGCAAGGGGCCTTTCTGAGAACTGTACTCTATGTGTCCACACAGGCTGTACCTGGTTATGTGGACTCAGAAGAAAGTGATGCAAGTAATAACAAGGGCCTCAATACTTAATCCTATGTAATCCTAGACACTGAGCAACAGCTCACACTATAGGACAGGTGATTCAATGAGCCTGGCTATCTGGTCAGAAGAGCTGGTCAGGATCTAAATCAGTTCATCTGATTAAACTTCACAAATACCCCCCCCCCCCCCGTCAGATCTGTAAAGAGCCCATGGTGCAAATTACAGGAGCCGAAGAGACCTAATGGGCCGGTGGGGTTTCTCGTGGATCACACAAGCCCCAGGAACAAATGTGGGCTGTTGGGCAGGGACCTGAACTAGTCTTCTTAGCAAGATGCCAGTACAAATCCGGCTGGAATTTGAACAAAGAATTGAGGCAGATGTTGGAAGCCTCTTATCAGCAAAATGGGCAACGTCTTCATCAAATTTTGAAGTCAGAGATGTGTAACTTTGGCAAGTTCCTGAACCTCTTTGATGTTCAGTTTCCTTCTGTATAAGATGGGGATAGTGGTATCCACGTCTCAGGATAGGAAGTGTTATAGTGGATAACGTTATGTGTCTATAAATCTTCTCACACATAGTAAATGCTTGACTCAATGATCGTCCGATGGCTGTTTTTGCCATAAAGTGTGTGAGACCATTGAAAGCGCACGTGACCTGAAGGTGGATTATACAGGTTGGATCCCAAACACTGACACCATCTCTTATTTGTGTGACCTGGGAAAAGTCACTGAACTCTTTCCAGAGTCAGTATCCTCTCTGTAAAATGAATGTTCTACGATACATAAGATTCTGTTAACCACAAATGATCAGAGCATTCTGGAAATAGAAGAGCCAGTCATTTCTACAGCCAGTCAGGGTTTGTTGTAACTTGTAAATGGTATAGGTTGAAAGGGAGGTTGAAAAGGAGACACCATCTTCTTCCCCAGATCTCCATTGTCTTCGCAGATGCTTCAGGGGCCCTTCTGCTTGCAACTTTCTTATAGGGCACCAAGTAGTCCAAGTCGCATATACCCTGAAGAACTCAAATCACTCTATAAAAAAGATACCCGCACACACATGTTTATCGCAGTATTGTTCACAATAGCAAGAACCTGGAACCAACCATGCTGTCCATCAAAAGAGGACTGGATTTAAAAAATATGGTAC